>NC_080792.1:2610684-2783767 GCF_028018385.1 Neofelis nebulosa | reverse complement strand
GAGGAACTTCATCCCGGTGAAAGAATGGCTAGCATTAACCGAACTTTCTACCCACCATGCAATGTTCCAAGCACGGTAGTCCTGTAATTCACGTGACCCAGATGACGACCCTCTGACCCAGGGACTCTTATCCTCCCCACATCACCAGTGGGGCCTCTGAGGCCCCTGAGAAACAAAGCAACTTGCCCAAGAGCACACAGCTGGTAAGAAGCCAAAAGGAACTCTGTTAGCTAAAATTCAAGAACACAAGGGAAATGTTCGTTCTTTAACGTCTCTCAAATTTATTCACGTGAACGATTAATATGTCCAACGAAATATAATTACATATGGTATTCGGTGTAGATCGCATAGTACAGCTGCTTTCACTTCTAATGAAAAAAGGGCAACAGGTTTCAGAGAAAATTAAAAGGCATTTTTAAAGAAGACAGACATAAACATTAAGGACATTCAAACCTGTTACTTTTGGCTTTTATCCTGCACAGGAGAACGCCCAGCCAGGTCCAATTTCAGCAGGACAGATTGACTGCCTTTGAATGACTCTGAACCACTAAAGTGGTGCCTGAACACAAGGCGTTTAAGATCTGAACTTGGGGACAGAGGCTGACATGTGCCCATGGCTTATAATCTGGTGGTGATGGAATTACAGGCGTGGTGCAGGCTGCCGGCCGGGAGAAAGCACAGAGGAGGAGACGAGCACAGAAGCACCAGGAGAAGGCAGTTCAGCACCATTCTGGAGCCCCTTCCCCGTCTCCTCCAGTACAGGGGCTCCCGTGTGTCCTGTGTACCCACGGGCACGTACGTGCCCTCGAGATATGGATCCAGCGGGGTAGGTAAGCCACCACCAGGGCTTGGAGTGCATACCAGGGCTTTCTGTGCTCTCTCAGGTAGAGCCCCTGTGGGCGTCCTCCAGGCTGGGCAGGGGAGCGATGGATGGACACGACACCTGCGGGCGTATTCTGGGGGCCCCGGCAGGAGACCACCCCTGGACAAGGTTTTGCTCCTTTGCGTGTGTTGCGTTTTACAAGAAACTTGATGTGAAACGAAGACCACACTTCCCTTGGTCAATGCTGTGCCTCCACGGGGCTCCAGTCCCAAAGGGAAGCTTCTGGAATGTGCAGAGTAGCTAGAGCTAGAAGGAGACAGAGGGCTGCCACAGTCCACTGTTAAATCCCGCCACGCCCATGCTGCCCAGGCTGGCCCGCTACGCCTAGGACAGTGGCACTGGCTGCATGTGTGTACTAGGGATGTTAAATCACAAGTGACTGTCCTTTGAATATAACGTGTGTGCTCTTTTTTTTTTTTTTTTTTTTTCAGACCTGCTATCAAACTGAAGTTTGGCGACAAAAGCAAAAGTGCTGACAATACTAGCCGCCAGGTCCTGGGCCTCTCCAGTTCCAGGCACCGCGCTTTGTCGCAAGGGCTCTAACCCGGCAGGACAAGGAGTGTTATGCTTGTCTCACAGAGGAAGCAGCTGGATATGGTCAGTCGTTTGCCCAGATCACACAGCACCGAAGTCACAGGGCTGGAGTGAAATGTGAATGCCTCTAATTCCCAAGGCCAAGTTCATGCTGGTGTGCCCTGGTACAGAAGCCCTCCCAACAGGGTTTGCCACGCTCGGAAAAATGGGACTACGGAGAAAGAACAACTTTCAACAAGGTCTAAGAAAATGATAGAACACAGTCCAGAAAACATTTCCAATTTGGGGCTAGGACAGAGTGGACACGCATCTCCCGATTAGTCCCAGTAAGTACAGTAAAATCTCTGGACCTTATATGTGAAACAAACACAGAAAGACTCTGAAAGGCAAAGAGAAAAGCCAGACCAGCTAGATGTGGTGGTGAGTTCATACACCTTGAACCACATCCTGGAGAAGCCAGCAACCCAGGAATGCCAATGGGCACAGGTGCAAAAGTCCCAAGAAGAGCCTGCTCTCTCTGGCCACAGGGACCCCCTAGCAGGACAGAGTACTTTGACACAGTCACGGACCTATCCTGTCCAAACGCAAGGAGAAATGCATGGCCTCACCCCTACCCCACCAGCAAGGCCAAGACCAGAATGTTCACCACCACCTAGTGGGAAGAAGGTGGTCAGGGGAGGCCCAGCAGAGTTGGTACCATCACGATGTGCACCTGGCAGTGACGAGAGCCTGGCTAACTCAGTTTGTCGAAACGGTAAAGGCAAACGGCCAGTGGGGAGACTACAAGTCGAAGACGGGCTGCTGATGCAGAAATTGCAAATGAGACCCAGGACCCCATAACAGAATAGTCAGAAAGCCAGGTTATCATTAAAAAAGTTACTCATCATACCAACAACCAGGAAAATCTCCGTTTGAATGAGAAAATACACCCAAGATGTATGATACCAAGATGACAGAGATGTTAGAATTATCTGGCAAGGATTTTTTAAGCAGCCATCAAAACAAAAACAAAAACAAACAACAACAACAACAACAAAACCAAAAACCACCCTGGATCAATGAACAATTACAAACACACTTGAGACAAATGAGAAAAAAGAAACTCTCGGCAAAGAAAGAGAAGAAAGGACGAAGAGCCACGTCGGGATTTTGGAACTGAAAAATGTGATCATCCAAATGAAAGACTCAGTGGGGCCTCGGCATCAGAATGGAGAGGACAGAGAAAGAACCAGTGTACTTGAAGGTGGGGTGACAGAAGTCACCCAGTCTGAGCAGCGGAGAGGAAGTAGACTGGAGTGAAGGAGCAGCCAGATCAGAACGTCAGGGACCTGAGGCCAGAACAAGACATCACATTCCTGTCACGGCCCTGGGGTGGGGGGGGGGGGGGGGGCGGGGGCAGGGAGGTGGCGGGGAGAGGGGAGGCTGAAGAAGTGTTCAGACAAACAGGGATGAAAAGTTCCCAAATTTAGCAAAAGATGGAAATCTGTAGATTCAAGAAGCAGAGGAGACCCCAAACATTGCAGAATGAAAGACCTACAAGCCACGATGCGTCACCATCATACGTCCCCGTAAGGGGGTTCACATCGCTAAGTGGTAATAGCATTTCATTTTTTCTATCAAAGAATGAAATAATGGCATAATTAGTTTCCATTTAAGAGAGAGTGATTTCCTACGACATCTCTGAAAGCATATTAACTAAATGTGACATTTAGTAACCACGTACAAACATAAATATTATAAAAACAAATCAGTTGGTTTTTAAAGAACAATATGCAAGAATTCCAAATAGACCATAACTGTGCTTTTTGTCTGTTTTTGTTACTATAACACGAAGCTAATTGCCCATCTATATTTTAGTGCGTTTGATGAGCCAAAACCAAACAGGATATGGTATTTCATTTAAAAACGTGTTTGTCGGGGCGCCTGGGTGGCGCAGTCGGTTAAGCGTCCGACTTCAGCCAGGTCACGATCTCGCGGTCCGTGAGTTCGAGCCCCGCGTCAGGCTCTGGGCTGATGGCTCGGAGCCTGGAGCCTGTTTCCGATTCTGTGTCTCCCTCTCTTTCTGACCCAACCCCGTTCATGCTCTGTCTCTCTCTGTCCCAAAAATAAATAAAAAATGTTGAAAAAAAAAAATTTAAAAAAAAAAAATAAAAACGTGTTTGTCAACAAAACATGCTTTTGTCAGATAATCATTTTGAAATGAATTAAATGGGGAACGTCACTTTCTCCATGGGGACAGCTGAAGTGTGTCTTCAGATGTACGAACGATGATCATTTGTGTCAAAATGAACGTTCGAGTGCAATCGCTAATGACATACTGATCAAAAACCACTTTTTGAAGTTAAAATTGCTTCTTCATTATGCATCATACAACAGGGATGGTATGATTAAAAAGAAAAAAAAAAAAAACCTCTCCCACGATTGAGATTAGACATCACTGTGCAAGAGGTTTGCAAGGCCGACCAAGGTCGGGAAATTGCGCACATCCCCTGACCACCTTCTTCCCTCTAGATGGTGGTGAACTTTCTGGTCTTGGCCTTGCTGGTGGGGTAGGGGTGAGGCCATGCATTTCTCCATGTGTTTGGACGGCATAGGTCCGTGACTGTGTCAAAGTACTCTGTCCTGCTAGGGGGTCCCTGTGGCCAGAGAGAGCAGGCTCTTCTTGGGACTTTTGCACCTGTGCCCGTTGGCATTCCTGGGTTGTTGGCTTCTCCAGGATGTGGTTCAAGGTGTATGAACTCACCACCACATCTGGCAGTAATAGGCTCCTTGGTTTGTCCCCAGCCACAATGTGCCCTCCCTTCTCCATTTCCTTGCTGTGGGATGGGATATGGCTCGGCGAAGAGAGCTCTCCATTTAAACTGAGATGCTCTCTTTGGGTCCCAGGTCACTTCCTTTCCAGCCTGTATTCACACCAACCCGAGAAAACAGTGGTGACAACGAGCTACGGGACTGGGGAGGAGGGTGTGGAGACAGGAGGGGGCAGTGAAAGGCGCGGTTTGGAGAAGCATGTGTGTCCGACGGCAGAAAACACAGGGTTCCCAGATACGGACCTGACTGGGCTCAAGATGGCGTGAGTGTTTGGGGCGAGGGGAGCTCAGGGGACCGTCGGTGTTGACTCTGCGTGCATGCACGCCGGCCTGTCTGGACTCGTGCACGGGCGCGGGAGGCTCTTGTTCACACTAACGCAGATATGTTTCGTTTCGCTTGTGTCAGCGTCATAAGCTGCCGAGCGGAGTCAATTAGCCATCCCGGTCGTCTATTCTGGGTGAGCGATGTTTCCTGTTTGTGCACCACCTAACACCAGCACTTGCCTTCATCCTGGGAGCAGAAAACGAGTCCGTCTCTATGGAGTCCTGGGCACCGTGGCCGCCGTGTGGCACGTGGGAGGGCAATACCCCAGACACAGGTGCAGCCATCTCTAGACACATCAGGCTGCAGTGGAGTCTGCACGTGGCTGAGAGTTCTCTGCAGGTTTAGTTGTTCCATTCACTTGAACCTTGGACGTCCTGCTCCCCTGCCCGCCATTCATTTTACTCTCCCACAAACTGAGCATCATGAGAAAAGCCCAGAAGACGCCTGGGGGAGAAGAAGCCCCCAAACCAGGGCTGTGGGAGGATAAAGCTGGCACTTGGCAAAGAGTGTGGGTCACAGGCTGCTGGGAGACACACGTGTGGACCCTCGGCCCCAGTGTGAGCCCCGAGGAGCCCCCGGGGAGCAGAAGGTGCCCCTCGGAGCCCAGGGCTCCTGCCCTCACAGTGGGGCTCCCTGGGGATCCGCCAGCCCCTCCAGGTACCCACGAGCAGGGAACCGCAGGCCCCGGGCCCTGGCCTCCCGGTGTCGTGGGGCGGATGGCGGAAGGATAGACAGCTTCTGCCTTCGTCCACCTCTGCATATTCTGGAAAGGGGCTGTCAGCTCCTCAGGCTCCTCTCCAGACAAAGCAACCCTCCCTGGATGTTTTCGAGCCGCCCTCCTCACTAAACCTCAGCGAAACAGGGAAATGATGAGCTGTTATTCTTTGTCAGCTTGAGGCTTTGTCCGCATTTTCAACTCCTCTAGCCTTTGAATGTCATTATAAATTTTGTTCACCATCAGGATTTCCAATTACGAAAAGGTTAATGCTAAAAGCAGGGTCGGGTGGGGACAGGGCGGGGACCACCCTCTGTAGAAATGCTGTGTGTTCAAAGGAACGTTTCCCACTAGTTTTGCCAAAATTCCCTCCGATGCCGTGGCCTCTCCTCATTACTTGGAATGGTTCTGGAAGCGGAATGGGGTTTCCACGGCTTTCTTCCCACCCCTGTCCCCTGGGGAAGGGGCGGGGACATCTCAAGCTTCCAGTGAGCTTGGAACTGCGCGTTTGTATCGCTAAGCTCTCAACTGAAATGTAAAATCTTTTTATTAGCTTTGAAAACATATGCTACTTACATTTTTGAAAAATATCCAAGTAATCCAAGGTGAAAGAAAAACCATCATCCTGCCAAGGCCTAGAGTGCGTCTCCTACACACAGGACTATCCAGAAACGAGCCCCCCGCCCCCACCAGGGTCTCTGTGGCTATTTGCATGTGCAAGTTCACGGCCTCACAGAGCCATGTCTGGGGAGTCCGCAGGTTTGAAACAGCTGATCCTTGAGAGGCCGTTGAAAGTGTGAAAACACATTTATTTCCTTGCTCAGGGGAAGTTAATTCTAAAGAGCACTTTTGCTTGTCTTTACGACTTGAAGGCGCGGAAGTCACGGGGGCTCCCCTCCGTGGAAACGCTGTGAGTGACTCATCACCTTTGGTTGTCTTCCCAGGCTACAGAGAACCACGGCGGCTGCGAGGAGTCACACGGAGAAGTCTCGCCCAAGGCCCCAGGTGTGAGAGCCCTGGCCCCCTGGGCTCCTGTGTGTATGTGCATGTGGGTGCATGTGTGTGTGTGTGCATGTGTGTGCCTGTGTGTGCGTGTATGTATTTCTCTCTTCTTACAGGGATACTAGTCACTAGATCAGGGCCCACCCTACTCCAGCATGACCTCCTCTTACCTTGATTACATCTGCAGGGACCCTATTTCCAAGTCATACACACAAGCACCGGGGTTAAGACATGAACACTGTTTGCTGGGGGCATAATATGCCCCACAGTACTGTCCCCTGAGCTCCTTATCTATAAAGATGGTGAGCTGGGCTTTTATAGCAGCCAATAGGACAGCTCCATAAGATCACCTGACCCTCCTAAAGCAAAGAGGAAATCCAAAGAAGGTCAGGACTGCCCACAGCCCTGTGCCCCTCTCTGAGCAGCAGGCCTCTCCGGGCCCCTGACACAAGTGCCCAGAGCCCTGTAAGTTATCACAACGTGCTCACAGCCACCACCCACACCACCAAAAGACAGGACCGGTCGTTCGTTATATAAACAAGACAAGACTAAGCGAATTTGCCAAGGGTCCGAGGGCGTGGTGAGGGCCTAAGAACACCAGAGAAACAATTTAATATATGGAAATACGACTGGGTGTCTTCTGGGAAACACAGAGCCCTCTCTAAGCTCTCCCCTCCAAGATGAGCCTCGCCCTTCCGCACCTGGCAGGGCTCCCCAGCAGCCAGCCGGGGACTTTACCTATAAGACCAGTGACCACTGGCAAGGCTGCAAACGTGGTCAGGAGGAAGCACGTTTCTTCAGGAGGCCGAGAGAGGCCGGCGGGCACCTGAGAGAGGCCCCCAGACCCAATCCCTGCTGCGGGCGCTGAGCTGGGGACGAGGCCGGGTCCTGGCCTGAAGACCCGCACCGGCCTCTCCAGTGCCTGGAACGGTGTCTGGATATGAAGGCGGGGTGCACAGACGGATGACCTGAGGGAGAGCTCGCGGTGGGGCTCACGCACATCAGCTCTCGGCAGTTCCGTTCTCGTAGTTCTCTCGTAAGATACAGCTGCCAGCACACGCGGCCTCGGGCCCGGTCTCCCAGGACAACAGGTGCCACAGCCCCACCGCCCCGCCCGGACCAGCCTCCCTGCCAGAGGCATGTCTTTGGATGGAATGTGCAGCGGACATGTGTTGACTGGGGCCACCCAACATCACCTGCCTGCTGCCAACAACTGCCCCTGATGCCACGGAATTCATCCTCCTGGCCCTGTTCTGGTAGAACTGGTGCTGTCGCCCCAGGCTCCAGCGCAGACCCGAGACCCAACCTGGGCATTTCATTCCCGACCAGGGACGGGTCCACCTGCGGGGCAGATGCAAAACTCGGACAAGCCAGGGATGGTCAGGAGACTCATTCTGATGAGTCATTACTACTGTAAGAGTTATTCAGTGAGCGGGTAAATAATAATGACAGTGATGGTGACAATGACAACAGCAGCTGAAGTACTGAGCGCTCTTGTATCCCAGACACTGTCCCAAGAAACTCATGTACCCTAGTTCGTTTAGTTCTAAAGCCAGCCCCATGATGCAGGCCCACGTCCTTCTGGGTACAAGGGTAGGGATGGTGACAGAGTGGAAGCGTTGCTCAGAAACAAGCATTCTATTCCCATGCCCTGGAGTTTTGTGGTTGGAACAGGGGATCCCACAGTTTGTCTTCTTGGGCAACTCATCTATGAGTTGTATGTGACCAAATGTTCTTTTCACCATAAATAGTTCAAAGAAGCAATTTGTGGTAATGTGACTCTCACATAATGGAGATATTTTCCTCTCTCAATTTTTACAATTAGTATCCAAATTACTAAAAGTTAAAGAAAATTTTGCGTTCATGAAATTTGAAAGCAAGGGATCTTTGCTACCTGATATCTAAAATATTCACAGTTACTGTATCCACCTACCCATCAGTACCCATTTAACAATGTCAATATCATAGTCCCACAGTGCCCTAAATTTCCTAATTTAGGATAATTTAAAAAGGGCTGTCAGTATAGTAGCATACTTTTTATAACTGTGGGTGAGGATAAGGAGTCAGCAGAGAAAAGTGGAAGAAACAAAGGAATCTGTCATTTAAGGTTCATACCTCAGGAAGGCTGTTCACACCTCATGATGACTATTCACACCTCAGGATGACTGTTCATACATCAGGAAGACTGTTCACACCTCAGGATGGCTGTTTGCATCTCAGGGAGACTGTTTACACCTCAGGAGGGCTGTTCATACCTCAGGATGGCTATTCACATCTCAGGGTGACTCTTCATACCTCAGGAAGACTGTTCATACCTCGGAAGGGCTGTTCATACCTCAAGATGGCTGTTCGTACCTCAGGATGGCTGTTCACATCTCAGGATGACTGTTCATACCTCAGGAAAACTGTTTATACCTCAGGAGGGCTGTTCATACCTCAGGAGGGAGGGCTGTTCACATCTTAGGATGGCTGTTAATACTTCAGGATGGCTGTTAACATCTCAAGATGACTGTTCATACCTCAGGATGACTACTCATACCTCAGGAAGGCTGTTCACACCTCACGATGGCTGTTTATACCTCGGGATGACAATTCATGCCTCAGGAAGACTGTTCACACCTCAGGAAGACTGTTCACAATTCAGGATGGCTGTTCATACCTCAGGATGACTTTGAGCAAGACTGTTTTGGAAACTAGAAATACTTTTCTATTCTAACAATAGCAGAAATTGCTGTCTGAACTTGTAAAAAAAGGGGAAAAAAACCTAAATTGCCAGAGTCCCAGATCTAATTATTTTGATAATTATCAGAAGAATGACATGGAAATATCTTGAATGCAGTGATTCGGAGCTCTTTGTGGGTAAGAATTGTGTGTGTTTAACAGCTTCCTTGACTTATAATGCACATTCCATTGAATTCTCCCACTTAAAGTATACAATTCAATGGTTTTTAATACATTCACAGGATTGTGCAAACATCCTCTGTATCTAATTTTAGGACATTTTTGTCCCTTCTAAAAGAAACCCTGTTCCTGTCTGCACCAGGCCCATTGCGTCACCCCAACCCAGCCCCCACTCACCCACTCTCTCTCTCTCTGGACTCACTTGTTCAGGACCTTTCATGTAAGTGTAATCCTCCAACATATGGTCACTCAGCGCAATGTTTTCAAGGTTCATCCACAGTGTCGCATGTGTCATACTTCAAGCCTTTGTATTGCCAAATAATAGCCCATTGTACAGATATAACACAGTTTGCTTATCCGTTCATCCATTGACAGACATTTGGGTTGTTTCCACTTTTGGGCTATTATGACTAATGCTCCCGTGAACATTTGTGTACAAGTCCTTTTGGGACACACGCCTGTCTTCGTTTCCCTTGGATATATACCTAGGAGTAAAGAATCGTAATTAGTGAGGAAAACTTCATCTAGACAGTCATGCAAACTTGTATGTTAGCAATAAGCAGTCTTTGTTTCTTCAGACAATTCTTATTTCTTTATAGGAGAAATAGGAAAAATAAATAGGCATTCGAGCATTGCATAGAGATCTCAGAGAACATATGTTCTTTATATGAAACACCACAAATGGATTCCTCTCCGCTCTCAAACAAATGCATATATTTACAGAGGTGCTATTAAGTAATTCTTAATTTATCTGACATTGTCAAGAAGCATTCTAAGAATACATTTTTCAGATAACTGAAATATTCACCTGTTAAAATTTTTATGATTTTTTTCAAAAAATAATAGATGCTTGTATTCTAGAGGCACATGGCCTCTAATGATTTTTAGTGACTTATGATTATGATCACCATAGCTGTTTATCATATTATATCCATACATTTATACCCCCAGAACTACTGTAGACTTGTTTTAGGATGGGCCCTGTTGAGGGATGTCTCCTCTCTCTACGTCAGACCATATTTGGATTGCTTTCGTTTTGTTCACTTTTTCAAGACTTCCTGGGCCTAGGGCTTGTCAAGGGGTCTCACACATCTTGTATTCCCAGTAAAACTCCTTCATTGCCGAAACTGTTACCAGCCTTCTGCACAGAGGTAGGAATCCTCCATTGTCCAAAAGGTCCTGGGCTCTGTAGTTCACTGGCCCAGCCCTCTTGGGTGATGAACAAATGACGGTTGGGTTGGCCATACAACCAAGTGCCTTTTCAACTTCTTCCCAGAGCAGAAAAGGTTTTGTTTCCTTTATTTATTTGCCTGGTTTGGAAGAGAGATGGGTCAGCCATCCGCAGGCCTGAGGAGGTGAGCCTTAAGACACTTTGGGTTGTAAAGGGAACCCAAATGGAGCCAGCAAAATGGGAAGGGGGCCGATTGCACCTCTGGTGTGGCTGTGGTGGGCACCGGGCGCATTGAAGACCACCCGCATGGGGTGTCTGGGAGTCTAGCGGCTGGCTCCAGCCCAACCAACAACTCTCAGCTCCCAGGCTGACTTGCCCCTGGTGCTTCCTTGCCCTCAGCTGAGGACGATGGAGCTGTTTCCTCCCACGCTGGCTGTGCTCTGATTGGCTGAACACATCTGAGAAGCAGGAAGTCAGTGGAACTGGATGGATCTCCAAAGTGGAAGCGGGGAGCAGGCGGGAAGGAGGGACAAAGGGGATGGGTGAAGGGTGGTTGTACTGGATCACATGGTATGCCCCAAATCCACTCCACCCAGAACCTCAGCGTGTGCACATAGGATCTTTGCAGACGCAATGGTTATGATGAAGTCATACTGGAGGACAGTGGGCCCTACTCCAGTGTCTAGTGTCCTTATGAGAAGGAGGACATCTGGACACAGAGGTAATGCCATGTGAAGAAGGAGGCAGGGACTGGAGTGAAGCATGTGCAAGCCAAGGAAAGCCAAGGGACACCAGGAACCACTGGAGGCTGTGAGCCGGGAAGGGTCCTCCCAGAGCCTTCAGAGGGAGGGAGGTCCAGCAGACACCTTGATTTTGGACTTGTAGCTCCAGACCAGGGGAGAGTAAATTCCCATTGTTTTCAGCCACCCAGTTGATGACACTTGTTACAGTGGCTGCTAGGAAACTCATATGATGGGGAAACAGCAATTTCCAGCTCCTCACACATGGGGTCCCAGAAGTAGAACTGATCTCATCTTTCCCCTCAGCCTGTCCTCCAGAGACAGGCACTGATAGGTAGGAATACCCTCCAGAGGAGCAAATGTCCTTAATCTCTGTCAGAGAAGGAAATTTCATTCCATTATGGGACCAAACATTTCAGGCACCATTTTGGATTTTCTCTTGGACCCCTCACACTAGGTACATGATATTATTTGCCCGTGGCTGCAAAGCTGTTTTATTATTTTATTCCCATGCAATGCCTCATGTCCCTCCTTTGCTGTCAGGGCCCCAGTGCTGTCTTCACCTGCCTCAGCCAGCCCCCTGTCCTCCTCCTCTGAGCTTTCTTCAATTTCTGATAGACCATGAGCCGAGAAATCACGTAGCCAGGCTTGCCTGAATTATCTGTATGAGTGAGTAGGTTGTAAGTGAGAGCCCAAGGGCTCTATTATCAGCAAAAAGCACAAGATTTAGTGCATTAACTTTGTAATATTTAATTTGACTGCTCAGAGACCTCTACAACATGGCTTCCTGATTCTGGATCCTGGCCCTGCTGAACACAGTTGCCCAGTGAGCTATCCCTGGTTACAAGAACTCTCCCCCTGCCTTGGGCTGCCACAGCGGACTCCAGCCTCCACTCCTGTGGGCCCACCGCACTTGAAACCCCAGGAATTGCCTTCCTCGGGTTCCACCCGCCACCCAGAACACCCGCCACTGTGCAGGTGTAGTCTGGGGTCTGGGGACCCCGCCTCCAAATCTCTCACTGTGTTTGCCTGAAATTCTGTCTCTTCCTTTGAGTCAGTGGTTTCCAATGGTCATAAATTTCTGGAACCAGTTCTGACGTGAACCCCAAGTGTGCTGCATAAGCAGTGCCGAATAAGCAGGGACGCGAGTCCTGAGGGTCTAGTTCGGGACACGCCGACGCCACCCGAGAATGTCTCCAGCACACGTGAGGTTGGAAAGCCTGTTTTTCTGCCTGCCCCCCCCCCCCCCCCGAGGTGGTTTGTGTCACTGTCCAGGCCAATTCTCTCTTTTTGACCCTGGGTCTCACCTTTCATCATTTCCTCCCTTGGAGCGGGTGGGAGTCCTACATGCCACCTGCTGTGGTAAATCAGCAAGGAGCCCACCCTTCCAGCCCCTATAGGGAGCACGCACAGCCCAGCGCAGCAGAGAATATCTCTGGTGCTCGCTTCCTTATCACGATAAATCTCGTATAACATAAAAGCCACCATTGAGCCATTTCTCAGAGTCCAGTTCAGGGATGGTAAACACATTCACAACATTGTGCAGCCGTCCCCACCATCCGTCTCCAGAACCTTTTCACCTCGTAAAACTGAAACTCTGTCCCCACCGAACACTAACTCTGTCCCCCTCCCAGCCCCGCTTTGTGTCTCTCTGAACCTGACGGCTCTGGGTACCTCCTGTCAGTGGAATCACACAAAATGTGCCCTCTTGTGTCTGGCTTATCTCACTGAGCATAATGTCCCCCAGGCCCATCCATGCTGTAGCAGGTATGAAAACGTCCCTCGTTTTGAAGGTTGAATAACAGTCCATTGTTCAGTTGATTCCTTTTTTAAAATAGTTTTTTAAACTTATTTATTTATTTTGAGAGAGAGAGTGCACATGCAGGGGAGGGGCAGAGAAAGAAAGAGAATCCCAAGCAGGCTCTGCACTGTCAGCACAGAGTGTGATGCGGGGCTCAACCCGCCATGAGATCATGACCTGAGCCGAAACCAGGAGTCGGATGCTCAACCGACTGAGCCCTCCGGGCGCCGCTCCGTTGTTCAGTTGACTCGTACACTGGAAGGTCTGCAACCCTCTGGGCACTACTGTGCCCGGTCCCCCCTCTGCTCCTCTCCACCACCAGGGAGCTGCCAGGCCCCCCACACAACACGAGGAGGACTCTCCCTGTTTTCACTTCTCACCGCTCTTCGCGACGGTCGTGACTGGTCCTAGTGTCTCCATTTGACAAAAGAGGAGACGCAGTGGAAATGTCCACTGACGTCCCCAAAACCAACCAGGTGCTCAGTGTGTTTCTGAGTACCCTGCCAGACGGTGAGACGCTGTGAGCAGACCCAGCTCGGCCTTTCCCCGGCTTTGCCCTCCTGGCACCTGCACAAAGCCCGCCCCAGGGGAGGGGTTTGACACATGTGTGCGTGGGGCACGGGGACCCCAGAAGAAGTCTGGATCCTGTTCAGCTGGGTCACCTGCCAGGGACCATTAGTCCCCACTGAGTCCTGGTTTCCTTACCTCTGATATTGGTAAAACGGTAGTATTTACTCCATAGCATTGATTTGACAATTAAAACCAGATAATCTATAGATAATGCTAAACACAGTGTTTAGAAATTGCAAGGGCTCCATGAGTAGGAGCCAATATTAATATTATTAGAATTGTAATTTAAGAGAGGAAAATGTAAAATGTAGTTCATCCTTATATTTCAGTTTTATGCTGCCATTAAAAAATCGTGTTTACATTTTGTTTACAAAATTGTTTGATGCATGTGGAAATTGTTCCGCTATGTTAAGTCTTCTTAAGTTTTCAAAACTGTATCTACTGTGTGATTTCAACTGTGCTTAAAACACAGTAACAAAGACCCGGGAGGAAACGACAGAATGTTACTAGGTGTATCTGGGTAATAAGACTGTGTGTAACTACTTTTCTACTTTGCTCATACTTCAGAATACTTCCCTGAAGCAGCTAACTTGCTCCATATTTATAGATACAAAGCAGCCAAAACGTAAGGAAATGCAAGCACGCACTAATCAAGCTTTAAGCTTTGTTTCCACGTGGTGGCTGGGCACCACCACCAGGGAAGACCACCGGAGTCTTTGTGTCCAGCGTCCGGGCACAGCCAGCCGCGTCGCTAGCAGCAGCCAAGACTGGGGACCGTTACGTCACAGCCTTGGTCCTGGCAGTCCACAGGACGGGCCGTCTTGTACTGAATCCTGAAGGGGCTCACGAGCGTCCTCTGTCGACAAACGGGGTCATTCTCACTTTCAGGTCCCGAGTAGAGATCAGGCCGGCTCCAGGATGGAGCCCTCGTGGATGTGGATGATCGGGCCCCGGATAAGCAGAAGGCATCTGAGCACTCCGTCACCTCTTCATCCCGGTCCTAGCCCGTTTCACGGACCCCTTCACTGCCACCCGGGCTCTCTCAGAGGAGCAGGAAGAGCGAGTGAGAGCCTGGAGGCTGGAAGACGCTGCCGGGAAGTTCTCGGCCAGCTGGCGTGATGTGTGCTCGGAGGCCTGGGGCTCTCAGGAGGAGCAGGAGTCCGAGCCCGGGGTCTCCTGTGACCGGCCAGGGAGAGGAGGATGTTCTCGAAGATGTTCTTGCTCGGAGTCGGATCCCATAACGAGCCTTCGGGTGTACCCGCGACCACAGGCTGTCCCGGAGAGGCCCTGCGTGACCTCTCGTGTCCACCTGTCCGGCACCACCGTGCTCTTGTGGCTGTGTGTCTGCGTGGTGTCCCTGCCGCTGTTCACCGCCTCCCGTGTCTTTCCCATCTGTCACCTCCCATTTCCTTTCCCGTCCTTGACCCACAGTTACACTCCTGTCTTAGGCAATGTGATGCGGGCAAGTGTTGTATTTGGTGACTGCTACTCACAGGTCAGCTTTATGGCTTTCCTGAGAGGGTCCCCTGAGATGCATTGGGGACCCCTCGGTGCTCCTTGCTCGGGGCCTGTATGGATGCACCTCTCCCGCCCACGCTCCAAGCCTCCTGGCTGCTCCCACGGGTCCGGTCATATCCCGATGGCGATGAGGTGTGGGTCTGCGGAGGCCTCCTTGTAGGGGGACCCAAGCAGCCTGCCGGGAAGGATGACGGATGAGACCATGAGGACCGAGCACCATATTATCTAGTGAGTCCCCCTGGCGTCTTTCCCCGTGTCCCTGTGCCCCATGACCCCATCGCCCTGTCTCCCCGTGTCTCACGCCCCCTCCCTCCCCGGGAGGCCTTAGGCCAGGGCAGACTTACCTAGAAATCGTGTCTTCTTCTCTATCCGACTGGTACCTACTAAACAGTGAGCGGTTGGTCGACTAAGCAGAGTGGTCCCCGCTGCTCCTTTGGAGCTCTGTGTTGCCTCCAATCCGCCTTCCTCCTACGACACGGGAGCTCTCGGAGGGCTGACCTCCATCCTCCCAGAGCTCCGTGAGATGGGCAAGAAGCCGCTTCCTAAGAGTTCACATCTGCCGAGTGTGCCGTCCTGCGCCCTCCCCTCTGTGCCTGCCCTGCTGTCCCTCCAGGGACCGCGAGCACACGTCACAGAGGGCGAGGAGGAAGAGAACGTGCATCCGCACGCCAACTGATAGCAGGCCACCCCGTATCAGTTCTTGACTCCGTAAGTGCCAAGCACCGCATTTGGCTGAATCACTCACATCCAGAGAGCGCATTAGCTCTGTGTCGACCAGACAGCGATTTACAGAGTCTGTCTCTCTCCTTCTGATGTTGTGCTTTTAAACATAATTTACACATGAGTGACGTGTGCCGAATTGGCAGGCCTTTCTTCTTCTGTCAAGCCGGTGGGGTTTTGCCAGGACTCTTCAGACATTCCGAGGAAGTGAGTACCGGCCCGGCTGCCCTGTATGTGCCCGTCTGCTCCCACAATTGCGGGCCATCCCAGCCCTCGACTCCCCGCGGCTCCTCTAGGCACGGCACCCACAAAACACCCACTGTGGTCACCGGACAAATGGCGTGGCCGCCTTCTCACCGCCGTGGGTCCCCCCCCCCCCCCCCCCCCCCATGGACCTTACTGGCTTGATGCTCCCAGGACTGCCGTGACCACAGGCCTCTGGTAGGGGACAGAGACCCAGCTCTGGGTTTTCAGGGTTAGACCAGGCTGGGGTTCTAGAACGCCACAACCAGCTGTAAATGTGGATGCTCAACATTGAACTGTCTTCTCTATTAAAAATAAAACTTGGAGACAGTAAGATTTCAACGCCCATGTGATTTCATTCATTTTCCAAGAGGTTTGTGTTGAGAGAGCAGAGAGGTGGAATGGAGAGCCCCGGGCCCCCCAGGTGAGGGCGCCACTCTTGCTCCAAGGGGAGACGTGCAGCAGCCTCAGCTCTGCCACATCCCTGCAGGCGCCTTGCAGCTGGTGCCTCAGCTGCATGAACCCTGTGGGCAAGCCGGGCTTCAGGCTGGTGCAGCCGCAGGACCAGCCGCGCGCCCCACGGTTCTGTGACTCTTGCTGGCAGATCGCCGTCTTGTGGTTTAGTCTTTGTACCTTTGCACGTGTGCCTTGCACACATGGTCCTTTCCCAACCACCATCTGACACACAGCTGGGACAGGGCAGAGCGTGCGTGCCCTTTGCGAGCCTGCAGGACACGTGAGCCTTGCCTTCCCCACAACTGTGCTGGCGGGTCAGGCGCAGTGGCTTCCCAAGCACGTCAGGTGTCCAAACACAGGAAGCCTTGCTTTTCTTTTTCTTTCTTCTTTTTCTTTCTTTCTTTCTCTTCTTTTCTTTCTCTCTCTCTAAGTTTATTTTTGAGAAGGAGAGAACGAGTGGGAAGGGGCAGCGGGAGGTGGGGACAGAGGATCTGAAGCAGGCTCAAAGCCGTTGGCACAGAGCCCGACTTGGGGCTTGAACCCACGAACCGTGAGATCATGACCTGAGCCAAAGTCGGACACTTAACCGACTGAGCCACCCAGGGGCCTTTGCAGTTTTATTTATTTTTTTTAATCTGGTCCTTTGGGTTATTGGTTTTGTTTGTTCTTATGGTGGCAAACAAGGCTCATATGATCCCCAATATGTTTCCAACCCTGAAAAGACTGTGCCGATCCCCACAGGTATGTGTCTTTAATCACATGTTGCTCTCTGGCCACGCGGCGTGCTCTGACACTTCAGGCCGACGACCGTCCCTGCTGCCCTCAGCCCCGGCATTGAACGACACACTATGTCAAGAAAAGACGTAGGTTAGCAAGCATGTCCTACTTCCGTGCTTTCCACAGCTGACCTCACGGGGCAGGGGCTGCTCACGCCGTGTGCCTCGGGAACGGGAAACCGGTAGCTGCGAGATATTTTTCCAAAAAGTGGATGCCCTCTCCTGGGAGCCTGCGAAAGTGCACAATGCACGCGCCAAGCCAAGCCTCGGGGGCCCTGAGTTCTGTTTCTTTTCTTCCCGGTGCGCGCAGGTAATCCCAGGGCCGCCTATCAGTTCGAAGGGCGCACTGACCCAGATCCCGCACCCACACACAATAACACACAGGCAGGCCCCTCCTTTGGGCAACAAATAAGCTATAAAAGGAACCAATGTCAATGGCTCTTTGCCATGTTATGGTTATAGGTATGCACATTTTACCGCCGAGGACTGGGTCAAAGTTGCCTACAAACCAAGTTCCTCGCAGCAGCGATCTCCTTGTCCTAAAGAAAAGTGGAAATACGGACAAGTCCAGGAAAAGATCGTTTTAAAAACTTGATTGAGGTCAAGGCCATTAAAACTTAGCTTTTTGTGGGGGCTTAGTGCACGTGGGGGCTCCTACCGCAGCAGACACTTGGTTCTCTTATCATCTGCTCACCTCTTCCCTCCCCCAGGTCCCAGCCAGGGGGGGACCATAAACAGGTAGGAATGATTCACTTCTCATTTGAATACACAGACCCTTTCCATGATCTGAGTCATTTTTCTGAGAATAAGCCCTTGAAATGAAATTGCATAATCCATTGTCTTTCTAAACACCTCTCCCTTAAAGGCGGTGGGATGACTTCAGTGGGAGGGTTTTTAGCAGGTGAGCGGGAAGGGCGAACAGCAGGAAGGGCCGGAGGTGTTCGTGTTTCCGGGCATGCGGGGGTGGGGGTGGGGCGCAGGTAACCGATGACTCAGCATAGAAGGGGCACTGGGATCACATCCCTGGGGAAGCAGACGTGAAACACCGGCACTCGCCAGCCGGCAGCACCGTGTTTAATACGTCATTTTTAATTAGCTTTCATCTAACGTGGTGCTCACCGGTTGCTATTTGTACAGCTCTCCAGGGCCTTCCACAAGACGCCCTCTTTTGTCGGCCGCCGGCACCACGTCTGCTCAGAGATTTCCTCGGAAAACACGAGGGGTGTCTCGCCCGCGCGGGTGTGTGCACACGGCCGGCAGCATCGGTGGCGTCACACCAGCAGCCCAGCAGGGGGACGAGGGGCGGCCGTGTGCGATCACCGCCTTTGTCATTTACCCCGAGCGGAAGCCTGTCCTTTTCCTCGGGCACAGTGGACCCGCATCTGAGGGACTAAAGTCCGTGGACAATCTAGTTCCTGAGTTTTTGACAGGAAGATACCAGAAGCAAACTCCCCAAGAAGGGTATTCGGGGAAACATCCGGTCCCCAGGAAGAGAATTCCGAATGGCCATGTCGGCGGGTCCCGGACAAAGTAGGAAGGACCTAGTGGAACCAGGACGGCTCCACCGGGCCCCGAGCGGTGGGTGAGCTGCTGGGTGCAGACAGAGCGCTGGCATCCCGGCATTGGAAGGGCGGGACTATTAGGCGGCCCAGAAGGGCAGCCTCGCGCCGTCCTCGTTGCGTCGGCCCGTTTCACCTTCCTGAATTCCGAGCGGTCTGGTATTGACGCCGAGGGAAGCGTCTGCGGTCTTCACGATGGGAAATGGAAAGCGCCCGTCCGCCGCGTTGCCTTCCCCACACCCCAGAGCGGGAGTGCAACCCTCTCAGCTCGGCCGCTGGCACCCACGGTGCGACCAGGCCCGTCCTCCGCAAGCCACGCGGCGCGGACCCCTGCTGTGCTCTCCCGGGCGCCCCTCGACTAGGGGATGGGGGGTGGGTGTGGAAGGAGAGTGGGGGCGGGGGGGGGCGCCGAGCAGCAGGCCGGACCTCCGGGAGAACGGAAATCTCAGAGCCCGCCTTTTCTGCCGGCACCCACGGAAGGTCGCGTGCGGGGAGAGGCGGGTGGGACGGTGTCGGTCGCGGTCCGGAGGAGCCACGTGGCCGGGGAGGCTTGGACGGCAGCGGGGGAGGGAGGCAGCAGTCTGCGGAGAACAGGCAGTGCCTCAGGAGCTTCCGTCTGGCCCTGGGGTCCCGTCTCTGCCCGCTTCCCTCCTCCGGCTCCAGCTCCGGGCGGCGTGAGCAGAGGCCGGTGAATCCTCCGTGGCGCCGCCCCCCCGGGACGGCACCTCGCTCTCCCTGCCCCGGGTGCGTGTGTCCGTCTGCACACGCACGCCTAACACTCGCCTCTCGGCTCCTGGGCCCCCGCCTCGCACCACGTCTCTCTCGTCTCTCTCCCGGTAGGAGACCAGTCCCGCCAGGGGACTGGGACTGGCGAGAAGAGGCCTACCCCCCGCCCCGCCCCCTCAGGAAGCCCCGCCCTCCTCAGGAAGCTCCGCCCTCCAGGCCCTCCCTGCAAAGGGGGTCCTCCTGCTCCCACTCGGGCGCTGGTTCTTCTGGAAGCCGCTCAGCGGTACGTGACCCGCGTTTCCGCTCACACCTTTCACAAAGGCCTGGCGGAGGAAGCGAACGCTCTGTGTTTTCGACGAAAGAGATGAACTGAATTCCAAACTCCTCTCACCAAGGACACCACTCAGAAGAGCGAAGGCAAGAAAGAAATGTGGCGAATCTAGGGATTGATTCCATTGCCATTTCATCGATGGTCGTCTTGTTGTCGGAGGGCTTCTGGCAAAGTACTGACGCCTACTTTAAAGAAATCCGGATTCAACACCAACGGAGAAGTGGCAGAAGACAGAGGAGGCCACACAGGAGGCGGGGAGACCAGGTTTAGCTGTAAAAAGCCAAACGTCACCGTCGCATGTTTGTCTCTCTCGTATAGGTCACAATTCGTCCTAGGATGACGCAAAAACGCGGACTCGTTTTTAGTGCAAAACAATGTCCGCTTTCAACGTGCAGTCTTTGAGAGGGTGTGAAGAGAACTCTCAAATCTCTCACAGACGCCGGCTGACAAACGGGGGTTCTCGCGGCAGAAGCTGGGGTGACCCACGCACCACGCTGACGACGTGAGCTTTCGGAGTCCCAGCGCGGGACGCAGACACGCGCAAGTTGCTCGCTCAGCTGAAGCGACACCTGCAGACGCTGCCTGGAATACGCCTGTTCATTAGCAGCTTGGTGGAAACAGGTTCAAGAGAATAAAAACGAAATCGAGAGTGTGGAGACAGTGAGCCCCGAATCCCGCTTCCTCAGAACACAGCACAAGCCCCTTGGGCGGTGCTGCCATCCCAGCCGAGCGGGCTCACGGGACGTCAGGCGGCCCGCAGGGGTGTTTCCGTCTGTGAACGGATTCCCGTGCAGGGAGCCAGAGGCAACGTGCACGCGCGTGGGGTGAAATGCACACGGGTTATCTTACCTCTCACTTCCCACCCGACTCATCGGCTGCCACCCTGGGACCACACCCGGGTGAGTGCCCCGGCCCGCGGGTTTACTCCATGGGAGATTGTGCTTGGTGACAACCGTCAACCGGGCCAGCGTGACCTCCGGCAGGAAAGGGCGGGCAGACAGAAAGCACAGGTGTGGCCAAAGGGGTTCCCAGCTCCCACGTCAGCTCTCAGCTGTCGTGTCGCTGACCCGGGCCCTGTAGGTCCGCTGCCCCGGGGGGACTGAGGCCCACTTGTCATGCCGGCCCACGGCTTTCTGAACTTTCCTTCCCAGCGCACCGCACGCATCCCGGGCGGTGACCGTGTCGCTGTCCGCACTGGCACACGTCTTCCTCCTCCTCTGGTTGCCAACCTCCAGAGCTGGGGATTTCTCTGCTCTTTCTTCACTCCCACCCACACCGCTCACAGGCACCCGGAGGTCCTCCAAAGAGGTTTCGTGAACAAAGGCCCAGGACACGCTGGACACACCCCACGGTCAAGAAACACGGTGTCTTCCAGTCTGACCTATGAGGAGCTCTGAATGACGGGTTTCTGTTCTTCAAATTTAAATGCTGGTCAGCAAGTGCCTCCAAACAGACGTCGTGTTGTTCGTTTCTAAGCTGACCTCGGGCTTAGTGTATCTGACACATAGGCGGGCCAGGTGCAACCCTACGGGCAGCTGCACCCAATCAGCTGTCATGGCACCAGGCACGGAGTTTTTAGTTAATGATGTTGACGATCGTTTTCTCACTTGTGCTAAGAGTTTGACTTCTCTTTAAAAAAACTTTTTTTTAATGTTTGTTTTTGAAGGAGAGAGAGACAGAGCACAAGTAGGGGAGGGACAGAGAGAGAGGGAGGCACAGAATCTGAAGCAGGCTCCAGGCTCCGAGCTGTCAGCACAGAGCCCGACGTGGGGCTTGAACTCATGAGCTGCCGGATCATGACCTGAGCCGAAGTTGGACGCTCAACTGACTGAGCCACCTAGGTGCCCCTAAGAGTCTGACTTCTTAGGAAGTGTACTTTTACTCACTCAGCTAATATCTAGATGTGATTCAGCACACAGCATATTTCATAAGGGTTATTTTTTCTAATTTGGTAACTGTTTCATACAGACTACAGCAAGAGCAGTGTTGGGAACTGCCAGTTATGCAACCAGCCCACCGGCAGGAAAGATGCTGCTTCTAACAACAAACGTCCTGTCCCGATGCAGCCCAGGACTAACTTTTCCATGGACCCAGACATTTTACACCCAGAAAAAGGGAACATTCACAGTTGCAGAACCGTTGAGTACTTGCAGTTAAATAAAGGTAACACTGCCCAACTCTGGGGTGGTTTTCATTGTTTCTGGAATGTCGTTTCTGGGGGAAATTTTTAAACTGGCCACAAACCATCCCCCAAACAACAACTGCTATTACAGAGTACACTTTTAAAGAGTGATGTTTGAGGCTTCACTCTCATGACAAGAATTCATTCCTGTGGTGCAAAGAGTCACGGTGTCCCGCCACTCACGCTGATAAAATGTGTGTTTAAAATATGAAAGCAGGAGGGGCGCCTGGGTGGCGCAGTCGGTTAAGCGTCCGACTTCAGCCAGGTCACGATCTCGCGGTCTGTGAGTTCGAGCCCCGCGTCAGGCTCTGGGCTGATGGCTCGGAGCCTGGAGCCTGTTTCCGATTCTGTGTCTCCCTCTCTCGCTGCCCCTCCCCCATTCATGCTCTGTCTCTCTCTGTCCCAAAAATAAATAAAAAACATTGAAAAAAATTTAAAAAAAATAAAATATGAAAGCAGGAGAGCCAGGACCAGTGACTGAGTGAGCAAGAGTGAGGGACTGAGAAGCAAGTTTTAGCAGGAGGGAAAAGGAAGCGACTCAAATGTCCACTTTTTCTTCCAAGGAATCACACACAGTGACTCCCGAGAAAGGAATGTGTGGGACTCAGGGGCCTGTGGAGAAACCTGCACAGCCTGTTACTATTCAGTCACCCAGGGTAGCAAGGATGGAAACAAGTTGCCAAACTTTGCATCCAGCGGCTTTCTGTCCTGAAGTGACATATTCTGTGGTCGGAATGCTTTTGGTCAGTGTGCTACGACTGCGACGGGACTGGGTGGAAGAAGTTATGGCGGCGGCTTCTCCCAGAGCAAAAGCCAAAGTGATGATAACGCCCTGAGTGGGACGGAGGGACCCGTATCACTCACAAGCCCTTACAGAACCCGCCAAAGGCGAAGGAAGGGGCAAGACGGCTGTCCGCAGGGAAGGGCAAGTTCACCAGGGGCCAGGCACTCTCAGAATGCTCCGTTTCCTCATAAGTTGCCTGGCGATGGACTTAGGCGGAATGTCAGTGAGTTTCCCATCCGGAGACTAGTTGTTTGTGTGAATTCCAGGCTTGGGGTGAGAGTGGCTTGGTGGCTGGTGGTAGCCGTGGGGGAGAAGCCGCACCCCAGAAACAACCCATCCCCTTCCAGTCTGCGTGGCGCACACCTAATCCAAGCTGCCTTCAGTCTAAATCTATGCGGAATCATCTGTCTTCATTAGAAGTTCCTGTCGTGTCCGGGGTCTTCTAAACTTGGCAGAGAAGGAGTTTGTTCAAGGCTAATACTTTGATGAACAGCATCTGCCCAAGTACAAACATAGTCTCCAGAGGCAAAAGAGTTTCTGGTTTGGATGTATATAATTTACGGTGAAGAGGAATGTAACCTCTTTCTCCAATCAGGTTTTCTTGTCTAAGAAAACCAAAAAGCATGCTGACTAGGAGATAAGCTGGTGATCTTTCAAGGGGGAATCAGAAGAGGTGGCCCTGGGCCCATTTGAAGAAAAGACACAAGGACTGAGTTCAGGAAGACAGTATTATCTTACACAACAGCTTCTTCTGCAGGATATGAAAGTGCTTTATAAATATTAATTATCTCATCCACTCTAATCATATTGTGTGAGCCAAAAACATTCTAGACGGCCGGTTGCTCAGCCCACTGGGCTAAATATCTCAAGCTGTCTTTCGCAGACTGTGATTTCCAACTCAAAGGATGCTCACCTCCTTGTTGTTTAGGGATGTGGTTGCGTTTATGAAGGATCCAGTCCCCTTTGGTTCTGCTTCTTTTACTCAACACCTTTGAATCACTAAACGTTTCTGCCTGTGCCCCATTCCTTCCCCTTTTATACATGTTATTTTAGCAAAATTAGAAAACATAGATCCATGAAAATAAGGGTAAGCCACTTATAAGCTCATGATCATTAAAAATTACCATGGATATTTGGTGTGTCTTTATCCCGAAGATTTTCTAAATATGTGGGATCATGCATTTTTATTTCCTTTTTTTTTTTTTTAAATTTTTTTTTTCAACATTTTTTATTTATTTTTGGGACAGAGAGAGACAGAGCATGAACGGGGGAGGGGCAGAGAGAGAGAGGGAGACACAGAATCGGAAACAGGCTCCAGGCTCCGAGCCATCAGCCCAGAGCCTGACGCGGGGCTCGAACTCACGGACCGCGAGATCGTGACCTGGCTGAAGTCGGACGCTTAACCGACTGCGCCACCCAGGCGCCCCCGTATCATCACTTTTAACAGCTGAGTATTATTTCACCATATGGAAGTGCCATCATTAAATTAATCCAACCCTTCCACCTAAAAACACAGAGGCTGTTTGCACATTTTTGCTGTCAGAAATCTGTCTCCAGCCCAGGAAATCAGCACGTTCTGCGTCCTTCCGAACTTTCTTAGTGGCCAAATAAGCATATGAAACTGCACACTCATATGAGTGATTTGTTTTGTTTACAAAAATGGTACTGTACCCCGAACCTCACTTCTTTCACTTAAAAAAAATTATCATGAAAGTTCTTCTGGAGAATTCTTTAAATAGCTGCATGATATTTTACAGTATGAATACAGCACTATTTGTTCAGACATTTTCCTTGATAGCCATTCAGGCTATTTCTTGACGTCTGCCATACATATAATCCTGCACTAGACATCCTTGAGCATAACTGCCAGTGTATTCGGTGTTTAATTCCATGGCAGAATGGCAAAGAAGTGGGACCACTGATCAAAAGACACATTTGTAATGAGATTTGTTATGCACACCTCTTAAAGACATTCACACCAGCGTGTGGAAAAGTCCAAGCTGCCTGGCAGTTTCCTTCATACGGATGCTCCAGCCAGAAACATCTTGGATGTAAACATCCAGACAAGGAAACTGATGCTCAGAAAGGTACAGGACAAGTTCAGAGTCATACAGCTAAATTATTCTGAGTCAGGAGTAGCACCTACATCTTCCGATTCTCTGACAAGGGCTTTCTGCATAGCGATAAGCCTTTCTAGGGGGGGGTGGGGGTGTTGGTAAAGAGGAGAAAGAAAAGGTACATCAGCTAAGCTATTGCTGTGTAACAAACTCCTCCAAAACTTAGTAGTTTAAAATAGGAGCCACCTATTTAGTTACGATTTTATGAGTCAGCAGTTTGGGCTGGGCTGGCGCCCTCACATCTACGCAGTCAGCTGTGAGTCAGCCGGGATGCCTCGGTTCTTCTGTGCTCCCTCATCCTGCAGGACACCTCCCAGGCTTGTTCTTGTGACGGTGGCCAAAAAAAGCACATTCTCACTTTGCCACATTCGATGGTTGGAGAGAGTCACGGGGCCAGCCCAGATTTGAAGGGTGATGAAACCGACTCTGCCTCTCAGTGGGAAGAGCTGCCAGGCCACACCGCAAAGGGCCTGCGCAAAGGAACATGTAGACAGTAGGAGCCACACTTGCAACAATCTGCCAGGTTCTCAGGCTGATTAAGTTTTTCCCCCCCGCTTTCCAAGCAATTACTTTGTTATCATCTTGACACGGCCATTTGGAAAATCACAGCTCTGTAAGGGCATAAAGGTAGTAACATTTGTAGTGAAATCTCAGAGAGTTCTCCCAAGATGCCTGTGGCACATTTCAGGCACTGACATCCTAGGTCTGACCTCTTTCCGTTCTTAAAAATAGATTTGTCAGACAAAACAATTAAGCACTACGGCCGTTTTACTCTGTTTCTGTAATATGTTTGTTATACAGAACACTGCTAAAGTATCTTCTCTTCCTTCGCTGGAGGGCACTGCCGCTGTACGGGGCTTTTGTCTTTTATGTCTTTTTTTGTGTGTATGCCTTTAAAAATATATATCTACATATATCTGTAATTTTCCATGTCACGCAGTAAACAAGTGAAGAGAAGGCCTTCACAGGTCATAAAAATAGCAAGCAATAAATAGAGTTACACACAGTGTGCTTCCTTTTGATATGCTAGCAGGAGTGTGTCCTTGGAGATGGGGGGTTGTGGACCAATGCCAAGGGGCCACACTTGCTGGGTTAATGGGGCCCCTGCGAACATGGCCTGTGGGTTCACAGACAGCCCTGCAGAGAGACTGGGGAGTGCCGGGGAGGGCACACCCTCTATATTTAGAACTTCTGGCTTCAGCCAGATATAAAATGGATTTCGGATGTGGGTTGAGGACAGGAAGGGAGGACACACACGCTAGTATTTCGCTTGTTCTTTCTCGAATCAGCAGCCTAGCATGGCAAGTGCTCCTGGGAGACATTCCCGTTTGTCTGTAATCGTGAACTGGGGTGGAACAAGGGGAAATGAAAGGGAAAGTCCATTGGCTGTTTGCGCTGGGCACTTTGTCACGTGTCTGAGCGTCCTCTGGCCCTCAGCTGCATCGCGCAGCAAAGGCGCGTGAGCCCGGTCTTCTGAAGGACGGCACTGGGTGCTTTGCGTCTCCACCTGTGGCTTTCACAGAATTCCACAGCGAGGCTGAGAGTGTTTAAAACAAGTGAAATAAGCATGCAGGGAAGAACCATGGATTTCAATAAAAAGTGCTTTGGAGACACTCTATACCAGAGATCCCTCTCCCAAAGGAAACAGGATACACGGAAAAGTGGAAGGAAACCTTATTGTTTACTTGGAGGTATGAAAAGAAATAGGTCAGTGATTCGTTTCCATAGTGACTATTATTGAAATAAGACAAACGGGACACCAATACTGATTTATTCTCCTATTCAAGCCCTTTTAAAAGATCACTTTAATCTGCGCTGGTTCTTGAATATAAACAAGAGAACCAAGTTATCTTTCACAATAAGGATCTTTTGCTACTTGCAAATGAGACTTTAAAAAACTTAAAATAGTCCAAATTTGTGCCACAGCAGTTTGTGGCCGTAACGTGTTTTGGGTATACGAATTGTGTTCTGGGCATTCGGAACTTAGCCCCAGTTCTTGAAGCGTCGTTTGTTCTTGCTTTCCCCCAGACTACAGGATGTTGGTTTGTTGTTGGGGACTCTGCAGACACATGACAAGAGTTGAGGTTGTAAACACGGGCACGTAAGCCACACTCCCAGGTGACCAGTTTAAATTTGACCTTTGAATCCAAGAGCCAGCTCAGGTATGGTGTGGAATGCATCTGTGTGCTGGGGAGCCCAATCATTCTGGCCATCTTAACCGTCACGAGGAATCGCTGCCTGCGGGTGTCTTCTGAAGCGATCGACACCAATTTTCAGGAGAGCTGAGATGTCCCAATCAGCCACATGGCGCCAGTTCGCTGGGCGTGTGTGGGTCCAGGTTCCTGGTTAAGGTGAGGTGAAGTAAACGAGGGCCGGGTCCATCCCGGCCACGGAGGCACGCCGTCCGGGAACCTGGGTCAGGAGGATCTTGTTCTGGTCACAGGTTTTCTGTCTGGGCCACTTCCACGGCTCATCTCCTCACCTCTGTCAACCTGGTGAAAGTGGGTCAGTTCTCAGCTGAGGGACGTGGTTGTAGAGCCATCTCGTGTGCTCCAGACTCCTGCTCGTGTGCTCCAGACTCCTGCTCGTGTGCTCCAGACTCCTGCTCGTGTGCTCCAGACTCCTCGGTGGGAGGGTGTGCCGGGCAGGGGAGGGCCGTGTGTGCCGGGGTGAGAGTGTGCTTCTGTGTGTATGCCCGTGAGTGTACGCCTGAGTGTGCGTGAATGTGTGCGTGAATGAGTGTGAGTGCTGCACGTGAGTGTGCCCACGTGCTCTCTGTGGCCTGTGGCACCTCAGCTGCGGTTAACCCTTAGCTGTCAGGGTCTCGACCTCCTCAGCGAATGACCCAGGATCATTCTTCTTCTGCTCTGCCTTTCAGCAATTTTGCTTCTACTCGGTATCTTCACAGGCAGGTCAACAGGAGAAAAAGAAATGATAAAACGGGAGGGGGTGGAAGCTGAACCTTTGGGCTAAAATTAGGTGAGAAGATAATCAGCGGATCAGCAGACAAGCAAGGGGCTTAAGTGACCAGCTGCAGTTCCGCACTGGGTCAAGGATCCCATCTTTCCTGTTTCTCTAGCATGAATGTTTGTCAAACGTATTTTTCCTATATTTAAGCAATTATTATATTCTCCTAGCATAACAAACACTAATCCCAGAGCTCGTGGGAGATGAGAAGGCTATAATGGAATCGCACTTTGCAAAATAAAAACTCTGACCTATCACACTGCAAAGCTAATCCTCTATTTTCAAGAATGGACACCACTCCATCACCTGAAGAGTAGTTCTGCCTCCTCTCTCCTTCACGTTATGGAACCAGAGGGAAGGCATTGCACTCTGTTCTCCTTGGAGCACTTCTAAACTGCACGGTCATGCTCCGAGGAGAGCCTCCTCCCCTTTCATACAATTAAGACTCTTGCAGACACAGTTCAAGTTATTAGAAATTTGTAAGCCAGGGCCGTCCAGCTCTTTTCTTGAATAGCTGATCCTGAAAAATGAGATCAATCATAATCCAACAGAGCGAGAGAAGCATATTTCTTTTTCTTGTTTGCTTTACTAGGAGTACATGCCAAGTTAGAAATCTACATAAATGAAACCTAAATTACTATTAACTTAAAGCACTAGACAACTCCTAAAAGTTCTTATAATCAGACCAGGCAGATCTACAATACCAGTGACCAAATTATAGCTATCTGGTGGTTTTCATGGTATTCCTAACTTTCCTAGTAAAAACAGTTCTGTTAAAAAGAATACGCTACTTTAAAAGAAAGCCAAAAAAAAAAAAAAAAGAGAGAGAGAGCAAGAGAGAGAGACAGAGAGACAGAAAGAGAAAGAGAGAGACTGGGCAGGAAGGAAGGAGGGAGAGTGAAAGAGAATCTGAGTTTACAGACCACAGAAAGCATGCTGCCCCTATTTACAAAAGAATCTTTGTTTACGAAAGAGTTAGTGGCAGATTCCCTTCAGTTTTACTTTTATTTCAAAACATGTTATGAAATTTCAGGACACTATAAAATATTACAACGCACACAAAAGTACAATTTTGCAATAACACCCATATCCACCACTTGGTTAAAAAAATCAAACCTGGGGCGCCTGGGTGACGCAGTCGGTTAAGCGTCCAACTTCAGCCAGGTCACGATATCGCGGTCCGTGAGTTCGAGCCCTGCGTCAGGCTCTGGGCTGATGGCTCGGAGCCTGGAACCTGTTTCCGATTCTGTGTCTCCCTCTCTCTCTGCCCCTCCCCCGTTCATGCTTTGTCTCTCTCTGCCCCAAAAATAAATTTAAAAAAAGTTGAAAAAAAAAAATTAAAAAAAAAAAAATCAAACCTCCCTTTTCTCTCTCCTCAGCCACAAACCCCTCTCTCAACAAAGGAAACCATTCTTGTGAGTTTCGTATCACCACATGTCACACTACGTATTTCTCCGTACCTTTACAATAAATGTATCCTAAACAATTAATCATATTTTTATATATCTTAAACATTTGCAAGATTGCTATTATACACTGATTTCATTTTATCAATAGCACTATATGTTTTCTTGCAGGCTTTATCTGTTGTCAATGTGTTGCTGTACTTTATTCTGTTCTCTGTCAGACGGTGGTCCTTTGGGAAGGTACCACTCCATCTAGCTACTATCCATTCTCCTGATGAGGCTTCTCTTCAAATGGAGCATTTAAAATATTGTTTTATTGAAGGGTGCCAGGGTGGCTCAGTCAGTTAAGCATCTGACTCTTGATTTCGGCTCAGGTCACGATCCCAGGGTTGTGGGATCGAGCCCCATGTTGGGCTCTGAGATAGCAGAGCCTGCTTGAGATTCTCTCTCTCTCTCTTTCTCTCTCTCTCTGCCCCTCCCCCACTCATGCTTGCTCTTACATGAGTGATCTGTCTCTCCCTCAAAAGAAATAAAACTTGGAAATATTTTACTGAAATCTGTTTTTAAACCCGGTTTTACTTGCAACTTCCCTATGCCTCAGAGGTACTTTTTCCATAACTTAGGCTTAAATCAATTTAAAAACGAAACAAACTATGTTTTTCTGGCTATAAAACTAATACATGCCTATTTTAAAGTAAACATACAAGAACATAGTTCTCCACTTTAGCAATAACCACTGTGAACATTTTGGTGTATTTCTTTCCAGCAACTTTCATGTTTTGGTTTTGGTTTTCACAAAACTAATGCTATCAGAAAAGGCAATTTCCCTCGGCACTAAAAAACTATGAAAACAAAAATGTAAATGATCAGAAAGTATTCCTGCCTGTACTGTAACGGTTGGGCATTTAGGTGATTCCAACATTTCACTCTCTTTTCATTTAACAAACGTTCAGTGAACATTTGCTCATGCTATTCGGGGTAGAAAGTGCAGCAGTAACCGAGACACGACTTCATTCCTTACAGAACATTAAATAAGAAACACAACTACATGAACCATCCCATGACTGCCACTGTGACCTGCACGTAAAGAACAAGAAGACAGAACGCTAGGGCACACGGGAGGCAGAAACCAGTCACGCAGGGTGGGGAAGACTCCACGAGGAGGAGAGGCGTGCAGGGTCGATTCAAAGATAAAGGAAGGCGGCTGAGAGTAGCGAGTGTGTACGACCTGTGGGTGGGTGCGTCTGTGCACCGGTGTTGCAGGGAGAGCGAGACGGGAGGCCAGGAGCAACTACGGACTGTCATGCCCTCGTGGGAGCCCATGTGCCCACACCTCTCCTACTTTTCTGGTTATGTTGTGAAGACAGCATCCCATTGTGAAATTACTGGACCACAATGATCTGAAGGAATCCTGTCTGTAGGATTCTGACACATTGGAAACAAAGTGTTGCTCAAGATTCTGCATTCTGGATGCCAACACCAAGGCGTTATCTCATGGCAACTGGCACCAAGGACGGAGCGATGCCGCGGAAAAGGTGGTAGCCTGGAAACGGTGTCGGCCTCAGGGCTGTGCTATTATTATCCTTCATTCTGTATCAGCTAAAGTGAGTGACTGTGAGAGACATGACGTGAAGAAACGTATTTGGTTACTTAAAACACACGGAAAAAAAACCGTATTATTAAAATAGCAAAGCTCTGTGGGTAGGGGTGGATTTTTGCAATTTGAGTAACGCGTGCACGCGTGCACATACACACACATACACACGCACACACACACCTCTCAGGGATACACTGAAGAATTATCAGGGGCACCCGGGTGGCTCGGTCCATTAAACACTGGAGTCTTGATTTCGGCTCCGGTCATGATCTCACAGTTTGTGGGTTCAAGCCCCGTGCTGGGCTCTGTGTTGATGGTGTGGAGCCTGCTTGGGATTCTCTCTCTCCTTTCTCTGCCCCCACTTCATACTCTCTCTCTCTCAAAATAAATAAACTTAAAAAGAAAAAGAATTATTAACGAGGACCTTGATGGGGTCAGGGAACTCCAAAAATTCACTGAACAGGAAAAATTTCATAAATGGGAAGACATTTCAGGAAAAGAAAGAGTATTACAAAGATATTAATGATCTCAAAATTACTTTTTAAATTAAAAAAACTTCAATAATATTTTAAAGGGATTTTTTTGGTTAAAATAATTCTAAAGTTTTGAAGAAATATTGTTCAGTAACACCCAAGAAAATTGGCAGGAAAAGAAATACACTAAAATAATTCAAAATATTGGGGTACCTGGGCGGCTCAGTCAGTTGAGCGCCCGACTCTTGATTTTGGCTCAGATCATGATCCCAGGGTCGTGGGATCGAGCCCCACATCCGGGTCCTAGCTGAGCACAGAGCCTGCTTGGGATTCTCTGTCTCTCTCTCTCTCTGCCCCCTCCCCCTCAAAAACAAAGGAAAAGAAAAGCAATTCTGAAATACTTCTTTCGATGGGTAAGGATGGGGTTGGCAAAGGGAGAAACAGAAGCTACTGTTTCTCACAGAAGCCCCAAACCTTCAGTTAACCTATGTCTGCACTATTGTGATTAAAAATACAATAAGGTACATCGGGCTCCGTGCTGACGGCTCGGAGCCTGCAGCCTGCTTGGGATTCTGTGTCTCCCTCCCTCCCTGCCCCTCCCCCGCTTACACTCTGCCTCTGTCTCTCAAAAATAAACAAACCTTAAAACAAAAGAATAATCAGAAATAAACTGGGAAAGAAGCAACGAAAAATAAAGGACAGCGTATAAAACAAGGAAACAAGTATTTAGATAAATATGCATCCGTGGTTGCTGTTAACGGTAAAAACATATGCTAAAAGGTAAAGATATTTGACTCCCCAAAATTTTAAACTTCTATGTGCCGGAAAAACATGTAAGTAAAAGGTAAGAGTCAAACAGGATAACTACGTGCTAAAATGTCATCGATGTTAACATTACATGTTAAGGATTCCTTACAAATCAAGAATGAGAAAAAACCCAATTAAAAAACACGCAAATAACATGACACATAGAGGAAGGAAAAACACAGTCAATAAATAGGTACGCACTTTTGGATTCTCCGATCAAGGAAATGCGTGTGGAAATAGTGACGAGGCTCTGGTGGCAGCGGAGTAACACGCCCAGCGCAGGTGTCCATTTCCAAGTCCAAGTCTTCTGTGAAATCACCGGGCACTCCTTCACGACATGACACCTTTCACCTTAGTGAAAACAAAGCAAGCAAATCTTGGTGGTCTCAAATAAGAAGGGGAAAAAAAAAAGGTGCCCCATATTTAAAAATAACACCGAGCAGAACCCACAACCAAAGGTAACAGGGAACAGCTATCTGCACTGCTCAAGCCAGGTTAAAAGAAATCAGACCAAAACAAATACAACCCTGTCGTGACAACAGACTAAGTTGTGGGCCATGTTTTGAAGCAGTGGGCATCTGTTTCAGTAGGAGTTGATTCTGCTCTGGAGGGTGGACTCCAGCTGCCTCACCTGGGATGCAGGGGTCCCGTGAGACCCCACTGCAGGAAGGGCCCCTGGGTCCACCATATTCCTGGCGGGCTGACTTTTTCTACTCGCACAGTAAACAGCTCTGTCTCCTTGTGAACGCAGCCACTTATAAGGGAGCCGCAGCTGAAAGGACCAGCTTTGGACAAATTTGTCTCTTATTCCAAAGTCTTTAAATATCTGTAGCTTTAAAAGAGGGAAAACTAAAGATGACCCATTCCTGCTTCTAAGGAAAAGAACGGAGTCTGCTCTCATTACAGTGAGACGCGACAATCAACACACACAGGCCTGTACACCCTACGCCTCTTTTTTCAGGTCAGGACTATACCCAATTAGCTCGTGATCTGAGCCAAAGAGCAGCAGAGGAAGCACGTATTCAGGGCTAATACGATGACGTGTGGCGCACGGGGGCAAGTGTTTGCACATGGGTTATCTCAAGTAACACATACAATCCCAGAACAGGATTCTGTGGGGACACAGGCTTGGGAAGCTCAGGCTCTCACGTGAGACTCTGGCTAAGAGGGAAGGATGACATAGGCAATCCCAATTCCAGGGCCTCCCCAGGCCTGCTCCCTGCAGTCTTTCTGATCTGCTCTCCATGTCCGTGAACTGAAGTTTTACACATTCTCGAAGTGTCTTTTCGGCTCTAATATCCTGGAGCTGTCCGATTCAAGATGTGTACTCATCAGAAGCTCCAAAAAATCCTACGAGGGGGGCAGTCATATTTCCAAACTTAAGAGTCAGGATGTTCAGTCTGATACAGCACCTCTGTGCTACTTCCAGAATCATCTATCCATCTGGAAGGTGGAGGCCAAGTATTTCATTGTTTACAGAGATAACTGAAATAGAATATTTTAAAATGGGATGCCAGAGATGGTCTGGGGTACAGGGTGCAGGAGTGAGTACAGCGTGGACAGTAATGAAAGTTGAGAGGAGACTTGGTCTTTAGAGTTCTTGCTCCCATCTGTCCTCTTTCTTCAATTCTCTCATTTGGTGCCATGCACACCTTCTTGTAAGAGAGCTCTTCCAGGATGGTGTCCTATGAAACCTGTACTTTCAGATTAATTTCCCATCATACAAACTCAGTAACTCGGATTCCTTTTCTTTCATTCCTCCTAACTCTCATTTCCAATGGTGTCTGACTGGGGATAGAGAAGAAGTGACTGGAATAATTCATGCTAAGGTGTGAATGGTCCATTGCTGACTCAGCTTGTGATCCCAGCTTTGCACTCTGAAGGAGTAGCTACTGAATCCAAATAGAATCTAATGGTCAGAGTTAAGGACTTATTATTCAGTCAAGTCTGAATAGTATACTATGTCCAAATAGTAAGCATATTTTTCTGCCCTGGTTCCCTTTCTACTGAACGGAGATGGTATTAATAGGATACTTTAAAGCTCTGATTTCCAAACTTCTGACGGTGCATATCAAGCAGATACAAGAAAATGAGCACCTACCCAAATCATTTATTGAATTCACATACATATGTACAATCACTGCACCGATGTGCTGTTTACTGCAAACATATAACTTTAAAAGGGTGCGATAAAACTAAATAATACATTTACACTATTTTATTTTCACTGTAGAAAATGTATATTCTTTTGCTCTCATTCCAACTTGTGTTTGGAGTACAAATAGTAAGGAGGAATACGCTTCACACACGTAAATTACGCACGTAAATCACACACCAAACGCTGAAAGAAAACAGCCAGTGAGCACCTCCTCTCCGCATGCTTCACCGTGGGCACTCAGGTCACTTTTCATGGTTGTCTGTGCCTGTCAGACGTACACAGGAAAGGAGGGGCAGGAAGATGGGTGAGGGGATCCGTCTGTACAGTGTTAATAACGTCTGATTTTCTTCTTTGATCAAAAGAGATAAAAAAGTTATAATGGTTTCTTTCTGTAACCCAGTTAATCATTATCGTGGGGGTGCAGTCACTGCTCCGTGTGCCTCCGTTAACACAAGAGCAGGCTCGGATCCAAGTTTTGTGGAACTTGGGACTGTTACAACTTCTGGGGAAAGGAAACTCTTTAAGAAAAAGAGCACACACACAAATCTTACTTTTGCAATTTCTTACAAACTCTGTGATCCTAGCAACACGGTCCTGGGTCCTCCCAGAGTGGCTCCCGGGATGATGGGAGAGGATTCTGGGGGCGGGGGGCCCAGCACCCCCAGCAAGGAGGTAGGAAATGGGTCTTCAGCAGACTTGAGGAGTCCTCTCTTGCAAACGAGGAAGCTTGGGAAAGAGGGCTTCTTTGCAAAAAGCTGCTTAGAGGACTGGAATTTAAATTTCTTTCCCTGCTTGGCTCCTCTTAATGGGCTTTCATTCTTAGCAAATCCTGCCTTCTGTGCTCAGATGTTCATAGAGCAATCCCTGGAGCACAAGACAACTCGGAGGTCTGGCGCTGATAAGGACCTGAGCTCAAATGTTTAGATAACGTCAGAGCCCTTGGCCCTGGCTGCCGTCATTCTGCTCCCTCCTAAAAATATGAGCTGTGGTCTCAAGATAGTGGTGCTCCTGGCTCGAAGAGGAGGATGTACAGCTTTTTGGTAAAAAACATCCTGGACTTACTAAAATAAGTCACAGTGTCAGCTCCTGCCCATTAAGGGGGCCCATTTTCCCTGGTCTTTGTGGGTGAGAAACCTGAGATGAAACTGGTCTTGCAGAAATCTCAGCCTGTCTCCCTTTTAAGGCGCTGTTTTCAATGCAAGATGGCAAAGGAAAAATCCAAGAGAAGGCCGTGGCTAACAGGACATTTACGGCCCTGAGAGCACTGAAATGCAGGAGGCGGGGTGGGGGGCGGGGCTGTACTTGAAGCAAGGGTTGCGAAGGGTTAAAGTGTGCACTTGAATGCGGTGGACAGTAGGGATGCCCAAAAGCGATTTCACTAAAAAAATAAAGCCACAAATCCGTTTCTCCCCTCTCTCCTTACCCCACGTGGGCGTCTGGCAGGACGGCCTGCCTCCAGATCGTTCTCTTCTTACAGGCCTGTCCTCGACGTCTCTTCCGTTTCTCTCTGCGGCTCCCACAGGCCCTCTGCTCGCCTGAACCCGTCCGCCCGGACGCCACGCGGGGCCGCCCAGGAGAAACCAGCGGCAGAATCCTTAGAAACAAAGACGTAACCGCGGACCGGCGGCTCCGAAGGCGGGCGAGGTACACGCCACGCTGACCCAGCATGCCTCGGGCGGCCCCAGGACTGGCTGGCTGCGGCCACGTGACTGGGCCGCTCGTGATCACGTCACGGGGCCCGCGCACAAGCCCCGATCTGCGGCTGCGCGGGGAGGGGCCCCAGAGGCGGGAAGGCCCGGGGGCTGCGGGCCGGTTGCGGGCCGGGCCGACCTGGTCGCGGGAAGAGCTTGCCGCTTGCGTGGTTTGGGGACCGATGCCCATCCGGCTCGCGAGGCCTCGTCGTGCGGCCCGGGCGGAGAAGGCCTGCGCCTGCCTTCCTTCCTTCCTGACAGGTTAGGAGTGGATTTGGGGGCGCAGGGAGCCAGGCGTGCTGGAAAGAACCTAGAAGAAACCGGAGGAACCTTCTAGAATGTGTGTCTGAATGAGCTCTGGGAACACTGACCATACGGTAAGAATTCATCCAGATAAATTTTACTGTTTTACCTTCAATCCTTAAACCTAGCTCCGAGGAAGGAGGTAGGGCTTTTTTTACGGGGACGTCTGACTCACTCAGTGAAGGGTGATGCTGTGGGTCGGAGAGGGCGGGAGGGAAGATCCAGCCCCGTGCCTTTGCACCGGCAGCAGGCCAGCCCTCCCCCCCCCCCCCCCCCCCCCCCCAAGGAGGGGAAGGACGAGGTCAGCAACCTCGCACGTTGCCGGGAACATTTACCAAGAACTCGCCTTAGGGGCAGGTGCCCTGCAGGAGGGGGCAGGCTGGACCCAAGCGGCCCTGCCACCCTGAGCCTCACCTGAACACCCCCTACCCGGACTCTGTCTGCATCCTGAGCCACTGCTCGCGAGCCACCAGATGCTAAGTGGCTTGCACTGCTGGAGTCTCAACTTGCTCATAGATTTGCGGGGAAGTCCATGCCTACAGTGTAAACTCCTGGCCCCAGGGCCCCACTCGTAGAAGCATTTCGCAAAGGGGCCTGGAGCCTGTGACTGAGACACCACTGCCACCTGGTGGCCGCACACCCAAATTACAACTCCAGGGTTTATAGTTCCGGTTCTATTGTTTTCAGCAGGATCTCCTGGAAAAGTTGAAGATGTGAGCCTTGGGTTATGAAGCATTAAAACACGGAGGTGACAGGGGAAAGGAAGTAGTGAGTGTCAGGCCAGGATGGGGAAGTTGGACCATTTCTAGGGCTTCCGGATTCTGGGCTTCACAGGCCTGCAGCCCCTTAAAATGTTTGAAGTTCCCGCAATATCAAATGCACCCAAAACGAAGGAACTGCAACACCTGCCAAAGACAAGATATCAGTCCTGTGTCTTCTCTGTCTTTCGGGGTTGTCTGTTTTACTCTTTCTCTCCATCCGCATGTCAAGTTGCCTTTTTTGTTTGTTTGTTTTTTAATGTTTAGATGTTTTTGAGAGTGTGTGTGTGTGTGTGTGTGTGTGTGACACAGCAGGGGAGGGGTGGGGGGGGGACAACCCCAAGCAGGCGCCACGTTGCCAGCCGTGGACCCCAACATGGGGCTTGAACCCGTGAACTGTGAGCTCATGACCTGAGCCAAAAGCGAGAATCTGATGCTTAACCAGCTGGGCCACCCACGCACCCTGTCAGGTTGCTTTCTCTGAGAGGGTTTCTTCCGCCTAAACTGACACGTGGACGACACTGACCTGATTCCACGCTTGCATCCTTGGAGGCACTCTGGCCTGTGCCCTGGACAGGTCTGGAGGGAGCCTGACTCGGAGCAGAAAGAACCCAGCAGAGAATAGAATACTTCCTCCCACTCCAGAAAGGAGCAGTTCTCCAAGCCAGTGTCTTCTGTGTTGCAGAAAATCAGGTTAGACGATGGTCAATGAAGCTGAATAGCCAATGATGTCCATAAATAAACAGAGCCTCACGCTCCCGCCATTTTATACTTCGTTACTTCAGATGTCCCAAGGCCTGCGGTCTTACCCTTGGCGAAGCCGGTTTAGAGGAAAAGAGAGCCAAAGGGAAAGAAAGGGAACCGTGTCATAGGTTTGGCTCAGCGCTCTCTGTTTTACCAAATCCTTAACTGCTGTGGGCCGAAAAACCGAGACGGAGAGAATTTATACGTGACCTAAGTTAGAACATAAGTCAAGTCAGTATATATCAAGGACACAACGTGACCTCAGATCTCTCTGAACACAAAGAAGGCTTTTACCAAGAGTATCTTCAGCATGTTGAGATTGCGGGCTGCTGTCAGGATGTCTGACTTGTTCTCTGCACCTCCGTCCCTTCTCAGATGTCCTTCTGATGAGCTTCCCATGAAACCGGAATGTTCTACTTCATCTCAAGAACTAAGAGTGAGGAATGTTCACAGACAAGATTGCGTTAAATTCTTCTTGTCCCTTTTCCCCAGTATTACACGTGAACGGGTCCAGTGCGGAAGGAGGAAAGCCCAGCCAGGCCGCGGGATTTAAGGATTTTCAGCCTGTGGATTCAGGAAGTAGAAGTCTTAATTTTTAGAGCCGCTCCGTCAGGCACTTTACAGCTTCCTCTTCTAAGTGCTAAGTGCCATAAATCTCTGGACGGCCGGTCTCCAAACTCACATGTAAACGGTCCTGCACATGAGCAGCAATGGCCACCGACACAAGTGAGTGACCCATAAATAAGGCTCACGTGTGGTCCTCGGCTGTCCCAGTCCACTGTCCATCCACAGGTGCGGCCCTGGGCGTCTGGGGCAGATGGCCGCACCTGCACACTTTCTGGGCACGGCGGCTGGCAGAAAGGGAGGCCCGATGCGACAGCACTGCTGCGGGCCTGCCTTTGTCCGGGTGCTTCTACGGTGCGGGCGGCCTTGACGACGTGTCATCCGAGAGTGGCCGTCTGAGGCTGGGGTCCCTGGGCAGCAGCCTCGGGGGGAATTAAGGGTTGGCTCTGTGCGGGCCCTTGCCCACTGATGGTGATTTAACCACGTGAAGTGGCCCTCCCGAGGCTGTCTCTGTTGGCTCCGGGAGCGTGCGAGAGCCACTGTCTTAGGACCTGCTGCAGACTTGTCTAGGACTCCTGCGTGAGGACAAGGTAAGCGGAGGAGGACCTCAAAAGAGAAGGTTGCATTGTACGGGGCAGGGGCCTGCACGTTTTTTTCTGCGAAAGGCTGGATAGTAAATATTCAGTTTCAACGACTCAGCTCCTCCGCGGCACGGAAGCCGCCACACGCTGTGCCCGAGTGAGGGGGCCCAGCTGCAGTTTGGTAAAACTTCATTTACCAAAAGAGAGGGTAGGTGGGATTTGGCGCCCGGGCCTACTTTGCTGACCCCCAGGATAGGAGGAGGAGCAGAAAGGCAGCCCGTAAGATCCAGACCTAATCCCTGTTCTGCCGCGTGCCAGATCTGAGACCTTAGATGTTACTTTTCTCTGAGCCTGTTTCCTCATTAGTAAAAGGGAGTTCACAGTATCTGCCCGTTAGACTTCTAATGATGCACGCAGAGCTCCTAGCGTACTACCTGGCACAGAGTGGGCAGGCGGTAAATATAGGGCTTTCCATCCAAGCACCCGCAGTTCTGGGGGGAGTCCGGCTGTAGGTGCCTCAGTGCTCTGTTGCCTTCATAGTCTTTGATGGTCCTCTTTTGCCTCATTTGTTGGTCCTGACTCAGAGCGAATGAAGTCTCTTTCACCCCATTTGTATTTTAAAAGTAGGTCTTTCCAAACTCACTGACATGTTATTTCAAACGGCCTGGCAGCATTCAGGGCTTTGTGGAGTCCCCTGGCAATTTTACTGCACCAGAACATTGCCTACCCTAAAATTTTTAAATTATGGTGGAATGCAAAACAGATGTACCAAATCTAGGGAGGACTAGAGCAACATTAATTTGTTCCTTGGGAATGCCCTTCATGAGCACGTTTTGGGGCAGACATTTGTGATAAGAGCCAGGCAATAAAAGATCCCAGCGTGTTTTAAACACTGCAATTTTTGCAATTTGTGTCAAAGAAAATTTGGAAGGCACAGATAACTGAAACAGAGCTGACTAAATTTATGGCTCAACCTTTCACTGAAATATCTGTGTTTGGAAGATGTCACTGATCAGAGAAATGAGAATGTGGGTGGAAAAAAATTAGTATTCAGACGGGTGGAGCTCTGAACTATGACACTGATCGATACTTAGTTATTTAGAATATGAACTGGGGCCAAGTTTCTGCTTGGGTCTCTTCAAGGTGGCTGGCTTCACGGTGCATTGCAAATACCAATGTGAAAATAGAGTACTAAACTTAAAGCAGTGTTTTCAGAAAAACTGTTTAAAAGAATTTTTTTTAAGTTTATTCTTAAATAGGGATAGAGACAGAGCATGAGCAGGGGAAGGGGAGAGAGAGGAGGAGACACAGAATCCAAAGCAGGCCCCAGGCTCTGAGCTGTTAGCACAGAGCCCCACGCGGGGCTCAAACTCACAGACCATGAGATCATGACCTGAGCCAAAGTCGGATGCTTAACCAACTGAGCCACCCAGGCGCCCCCAGAAAAGCTGACTTTTATATACAAGGTTGTGATTTTAAGTACACTGAGCTTCAAAGTAGGAAAAAAATACATGGATAGAGAAAAAGTGCAGTAGAGTAATACTTAGTGTGAAGGCCACTAAGATATTGGCCTGGGGCGCCCAGGTGGCTCAGTTGGTTAAGCATCTGACTCTTGGTTTCAGCTCAGGTCATGATCTCATGGTTTGAGTTTGAGCCCCATGTTGGGCTCTGTGCTGACAGCAAGGGGCCTGCCTGGGATTCTCTCTCTCCCTCTGTCTCATCTGCCCCTCCCCTGTTCAAGGTCCCTCCCTCCCTCCCTCTCTTTCTCTGTCTCTCATTCTCTGTCTGTCTCTGTCTGTCTCTGTCTCTCTCTCTCAAAATAAACGAATAAACTTAAAAAAAATAAAAGATACTGGTCTGAGAACTAGGCTGAGCCCACATTGTCAGCTATAATACATTACATCCTTGTGGGTCATATGATCCAGAAAAGAACTATTTGTGGCACAAGAAGAAAATTACTTCTTTCGGCAAATCTGAAATTTCATATCCCCCAAGATGTACTTGTTATACTTTTCCTTGTAAGAAATGAATCTGATCGAAATCTCTCTTGACCCTATAGAGTTATAATCTTCTGGGTAAAACTGACCTACTTTTTATCTAATTCTGTGCTACCACTTCTATAGAAAACGAACTGTGCCAGACCAGAAACGCGTTCTGTGTTAGTGCAGTTGTGCATCAACACGTGCTTTCAAATCAGGACAAATGTTTGGCTTATGAAGAAGACGAATGGCTCACCAAGCCAGAATGTAAACATTTCCTGTAGCTTTGTTACTTACTAATAACTTGACGTTTTCTTGCTAGGTTTTTATTTTATAAACCAGAGAAGGAAACAGATTCCAATGGTACTAAATTACAATGCCATGAAAGTTGTAATACCATGATGTCGATGATGCACCGGAAGGTTATGTCTAACTTTTTTTGGTAAAAAATAATAAAGAATGCATTTACTATATTTTGTTTTGTCCAAATGCAGTTGTTTGTGTGGTTGAGCTCATGCCGTGTGTAAAATTACGTAGTGTTTTCAAGATTTGTATTTTGAAGTAATCTGCAATTAACAGCAAGTTTTAAAGATAGTGCAGAGAGGTCCTGTGTACCCGCACCCAGTTTCCCCCAACGGCTGTATCATATTTAAATATGGTACAATAGCAAAACCAGGAAACTGATGTTTGTAAGATGTGGGTGTGGGCATCTAACCCATTTTATTCCGTGTGTGTTTTCATGTAACTGCCACTGCAATCCAGATACAGGACGGTTCCCTTACCCAGAGCACTCTCTCTTGCCGTTCCTTTAGAGCCACACTTATGTCCCCACCCGCCACCACTCCTTATCTCTGGCAACCAGTAATTTGTTCTCTGTCTCGGTACTTTCGTTGTTTCAAAGGTAAATGGAACCATATTTGTAAATGGAATCTCATGTCATGTAAATTTTTTATATTTTTTATAAATCAATATAATGTTCCTGCATATAGTTGGGCCTTGTTGTTTCTTTGGAAGTGCTAGGCCCATTGATTCAGCACTTCTGAGAAGGAAAGCCTGAGGCACAGTACTTTTCTAATTGGTCTTTTGTCTCAAAATCCTTGGACTGGGATGGGGGAGGCAGCATCTCTAAACACAGTACCATATCGTGAGGTAGCCCACTCCCCCTTTTTGTTCAGATACAAAGGAAAGGTTACCAACCTGAAGTTACATAAGGGAAAAAATAGCCTCTGAAGATAGCAGTGAGAATCTGAGGGTAATGGCCCATTGTTTTCATAATTCTCTCAATTCTTGCAAAGAGGAAGGAACTCTTTCAATTATTAAGCTTCTTATTAAATTGAATGACCAGAAAACAAGTTAATGCTAATTGCGTCTTCTGGTTAGACCTGAAGTCTTGGCCATTGTTAACACCCCTCGATCATTCAGAATCATATCCATATAAGCAAATTAATATAAATCCTATTCATGTACATTTCCTCTCTCCATCTCTCTTTTCTTTCTCCCTTTCCCATCATCCATCTTCCTTAATTTTTCTCTCCCTTCCCTCCTTCTCTCGTTTTCTTCTTCCCTCTCTCCCTCCATCCTTCTTTCCTCCTTGTTTTCTCTCCATTGTATTTTTGTCCAATTTGCCTTTTTTCCCCCCAGAATTGCCCTTAGTTCCACAGTCACTAACATTTCTTAGTCCTAAGGGTAGGGAGAGTCACCTAGCCCAGTGCTTCTCAAACATCAGCGTGCCCACAAATGACCTGTGTGTCTTGTGGAAATGTGGATCTTATCTCAGGAGCTCTGGGGCAAGCCTGGGAATCTGCATTCTTGACAGGCTCCTAGTGTGTGGACCACACAGAGAGCAAAGACAGATGATGAGACCTTCCCCCACACCAGCACCCTTGTGATGTTCAAACACTATCCCTTTCCCTTCAGTGTGGAGAAGGCACCAAGGAGGTGGCTGGGCAAGAGTGGTGAGGTTTTGCGTTGCGGTGGGGTTTGGAGCTGACGGCCAAGAAAGAATTCTCGAAGACATCTTTGGTGCAGGCATATTGTATTAAAGCACGGGGACGGGACCCGTGGGCAGAAAGCGTTGCACTGGGGTTGTGAGGAGTGACTGGTGATATACTGTGGGGTTGGGGGAGGGAAAGGCGCAAGGGAGGCCTCCAGAAGGACTTTCATGTGCTAATGAGGACTCCTGAGATACCTGAGGCCCAGGGATTGGCAAACTGGGGTTGTTTTTCCCTCTCACAAAGCATTGTCCTTAAGACAGTAGGGAGTTTCTGGAGATTAGGCTATTGATAAGATTACCCTTTTCTTATAATTTGTTAAGGTATTTGTAAACTGATGGAGAATCTTATCAGTTTGACCATTTGTTTTCTGTCCTTCCCTTTGTCCTTGGACTGCCAGGAGCACCTGAGGACTATCACACTTGTCCCACCTGGGGGTGAGGGACGTGCCAGCTTGTACTTTACCCTCAGCCTGCCTTATGGTCCCTCATCAAGGTGCGGTGTGGGGGGAGGAGCTGCAGAATTGGGGGGATGTGAGGGCAGAGAAGAAGTAGCCTTTGGAGGGTGCGCCAGTGCGAAGCAGAGGAGGGAGCATCTGGCTGGTTTGCTTCTCTCCGGGGTAGGAATCCAGCAGGCGACTGGCCGAGGGGATGAAATGAACAGCCAGGAGATGAGGCCTTCACGGAACTCTGGGTGGGGACCCCGGAGCGGTCTCTGGGCTCCCACGCTGCCAGCAGGTTGGTGGTCTCCACGTGTGCACTTCCCATTGTTAACTCTTTTAACCATTCCCGGATCCCTCCGTGGGACCCACAGACGTCCAGTCGAACCATCTTTGAGGAGTTAAAGAGACCTCTTGTCCATTAGGATCAAGAGTTTCTCCATCTGAATGCAGACCGCCCTCCATGATTCATGCTGAGGTAACTTAGAGAAAAAGAAGAAAGACTGAAAAATCCAGCTGACTGTTGCCAAGGGAGGTATCAGTGAGCCACCCGGTGTGACCACCACAACTTCGGCATGAGTTTCTATTGACTCAGCACTTGGTTTTCTTCGTGCTGCTTGGATTATGCTGTCAAAGGCCAGCCCCCCTGTGGCACATCCATACTGGTGGCAGCAGGCACAGCCTGTGACATTTCAAGTCCACGTGACAGAGCAATACGTAAACTCCGGAAATAGAAAGTTGTCTGGACGACACCCCTTTCCCGTCGATACAGTGATAGCGTCTTACGTTTCTTTACTGTAAGACTTCATATTCGCCTTTCTTCATATTAACAACACAACCGTGTTGTGGTTGATGCAGTTTGCAAATGATTATAAAATAAACGCATGCTGTAATGATTATTTTGCTCTTTTTATTATCCCGATAGTAAATCTGGGCCGTTCTTGACTGGTGCAGTAGGAACCGGGCAAGATAAAGAAGGCGCCAACATTTGCTCCTTTTGGCTGCTCAGGATCGGTGCTCATGAGGCCAAGACCCCAGGCCGAAATTTGTTTGTTTGTTTAACTTTTTTAATGTTTTTTTTTTTTTAAAGGAGAGAGACACACAGAGCGTGAGTGGGGGAGGGGCAGAGAGAGAGGGAGAGACACAGAATCTGAAACGGGCTCCAGGCTCTGAGCCGTCAGCACAGAGCCCGACGCGGGGCTCAGACTCACAAACCGCGAGATCATGACCTCAGCTGAAGTCGGACGCTCAATCGACTGAGCCACCCAGGCGCCCCCCACCCCCCAGGCAGAAATTTCTTATGGGCGCTGTTCCCATGTTTTCTGGGACAGTTAGAATTTCAGATACTCTGTTTTGTTATTTTCATCCATTCAGGTTTGTCAGGTGTGAGTGTCCGTTTGTTATAGGACGTCTTCTCTAAGGATGCGTGCCCCTGGCAGAGGGGCCCGTGGAGAGAGTGTAGACAGATCAAGTCTGTCCTGAACAACTTCAGGGACGTCCCAATGGTGTATCCATGGTGCCATCTTCTCATGTGAGAGAGAAGTTTGCAGGAACGTGTGGGTGAATGGGATATTTCGATAGTAAAGAGTGAAGTAAAAAAACACTTGGATTCTGGGTGCTGGGTTTTTGGTGTTCCTTCCAATATTTTTGAACTTAATTCTGGGACACAAATTACTTGGAAACGTTTGATCCTTTTGGGTCTTGCTTTGAAGCATCGTTAGGCTGAAAGGAAAGAGTTCCTGGTTCAGGGCTAAGGTGCCTCGCTTCCGGGATGGTAGCCCCAGAGTAGGCTCAGTGCCCCCTGCACTGTGGACATGAGCCAGTCCCCACTGCGGGGGAGCTCCAGGAATCTTCCGTCCCATTCTTTCCAGTGGTTCTTTCTGGGCCTCACCTGCGTGTGCTCGTCAGTACCCCGCTGAGACCGTGAGGTGGGGCCTCCACACCCGTGTGTGTGTCTGTCCTCTCTGCCACTCAGACCTGGGAATTCTGTGCCTCAGTCTCCCTGACTTGGCATCAGGAGGACCGCTGGGCGCTGCTTGGGCTCTCCCTCCTGGCACTGCGGCCACCCTGTCTCTTCAGGCAGTGAGCCGAGGGCAGTGGTGGGACCCACCTTCGCGCACAGATCTCTGCCCCGTGATGCTTATCGTCCAGGGTCCGAAAACCCTTGTTCTGTGTGTCTCGTCCAGGTTCAATGGGGAGGCTGTACCTGGGGCCCGGGGCTCTGTCCCAGAGAGACGCTGCCCTGCCAGTTCTACCCTCGACCCACTCAGGACCATCCATGTCACATTCTTTCACTCTTCTCTTTTCACCGTGCTGTGGTTCCGCTCGATTCTGCGGTGTACCACGTGCCACCGAGCCCCACGGTGAGGACACGAGTTAGCCAGGCGTGGAGCTCGTGTCCACAGGTACCAGGATGGGCACAGAAAGGGCCTGTCTTCCCGGGGCTCCGAGTCCAGCCTTGGGGAGTGAGTGTTGGGGGAGGGCCAAAGAAGCAAAAGTAAGGACTCCAGTAGACACCCAACCAAACTGTAACCGGATCGTCTTACAGAAGAGTCGTGCGCAAAGTGATAGAGCCTACGAGGAAAGGAGTGAAAAGTTCCGGGAGGACAGGCATGCCAGGGACTGTAGAGGGCCTGGGGGTTTAACAGCAGTCCCGACAAAAACCCGGGAGTGATCGAATCTGGCCGTACCCATCCCCCTGTGTCCCCTGCTCTGGCAGAGTTACAGAATGACCTGTGTCCTCAGCTGTACGCGGCAGCCCCGTGCGGCGCTCCGATGAAGCCGAGGAGTCAACCTTCCCCAGGTCTGTATCCAAATGCTGACATCTTGCCGGGTCCCAGGTCGCCACGTGGCGCCACGGGCATTGGCCCGCAGCTCCAGGCGCACATGGAGAGGAGGCTGGCAGGGGGCTCCTGGTCGCTGACTCTCCCACTTGGGGGAGGGAGACGCGGCCGAGCCTCTTTGTCCCCAAACCCGGCCTCGTGAACGCTCTGAGTTCGGGCCCACATGATGAGCGGCCATCCTTCTCTGTGGATTGGTGGGGGCTGGCTTGAACGTGGGGGTGGGGAAGGAGCTCAGGTGGTCTCTCCTGCACGGGGCAGCAAGGGAAACTGAGGCTGAAGAGTACAAGTTTGCTAGAGGTCCAGGGAGGAAGTGAACGAGCACCCACGTGGAGCCGTGACCTCTTGAGAGAAGTGAAAAGGTGGCCCAGAAGCAAGGGTTGTCTCAGTGCTGGGGCGGCTCACCCCCCCCCCCCCCCCCACCCCACCACTCTGCACCAGGACTGGAAGTCAGGGTCAGGGTGCCGGCAGGTTGGCTGTTTTCGGGACTTGTGAAAGACCGTCTGCTTCGTGCCTCTGTCCCAGCTTCTGACCATCTCCCGTGACTCTGGGCTTAGACAGGCTCCCTGACCTCTGCCTTCTTCACGTCTGTGTCCACAGTTCCTCCTTTAGCAACGGCACCGGTCATATGGATTAGGGCCCACTCTAGTGATCCTATTGAGACTGGATCACCCCTGTAAAGACCCTGTGTCCAAATAAGGTCACATTCTGAGGTCCTGGGAGTTAGGCCTCCAACATATCTTTCCTGAGGGGCTCAGGAGACAAAATTCAACCCATAATGGAAATACAAGAAAAGCGTGGGATCTACAAGAAAAGACTGGTGTTGTGGCTTCAGAGACGAGGCTGAGAGGTTTAGAGATTGCGGAGAAGGCTCCAGAAATCACCAAAAGCCCTTAAGCAGAAGAATGGCAAGATTGCGTCTGTGTTTCAGAGAACAGCCCTGTCCTGAACAGAGGAGGCTGGAGCAGGGATAGCAGATCAGAGGTCATTTCACCGTGTAGACCCCGATCCGATGCCGAGGGCCCGGAAATGGGCAGTGGCAGTGGGAATAGAAAGCAGGGCGGCACGTATTTTGAGAGAGATTGGATTGGATTGGATTGGATTGGATTGGATTGGATTGGATTTTCTTGATTCTATTCTATTCTGTCTTGTCTTATGCTTATTTTTGAAGGAGAGATAGAGCATGAGTGGGGAGGGGCAGAGAGAGAGGGACACAGAATCCGAAGCAGGCTCCAGGCTCCGAGCTGTCAGCACAGAGCCCGATGTGGGGTTCAAACCCATGATCCGTGAGATCGTGACCTGAGCCGAAGTCAGACGCTCAACTGACTGAGCCACCCAGGCACCCTGAGAGAGATTTTAAAAGCACGATAACTTTGTCTTCACCAAAGATGGCGAAGGTGGGCTGCCCAGAGGTGAGGCTTCGGGGGTTCCAGGAGTGGAGGGCTTGAAGTGCAATCGCAAAAACATGCCCCAAGGCCCGGGGGAGACAGGCAGAGAGGAGAGATGGGATGCATGGTGAGGGCACGCAGAGCCAGGAGGGTGAGAGCTGGCTCCCCCTGGAAGGGCTGCAGGAGGTGAAATAGAGACCGTGCTCCCGGGTCCTGCTAGAGAAGGGGCGGTGTGAGGTGAGGACTTAGTTTAATGTCCCTGGAAGTGCTGCGTTTTGAGGACACTTTTTGGAAGTTACACAAGTTGTACCCCAAAATAATCTGAAGCATATTGTGAGCGTTAATTTGATGTGGTAACCTGGTTGGGTTGTGGCCCAGATATCTGGTCAAATATTATTCTGAATGTTCTGTGATGGTGTTTCTCAGATAAGATTAACATTTAAGTCGTTTAACATTTGATAGGCTTTGAGTAAACCAGATTTCCCTGCATTGTGTGGTGGGCCTTACCTAATCAGTTGAAGGCCTAAATGGGAAAAGACTGAGCCTCTGAAAAGAAATTCTGCCAGCAGTTGGACTCAGCCTGCAGCATCAACTCTTGCTGGGTCTCCAGCCTGCCGTCCTACCGCAGATTTTGTACTTCCCAAACCTCACAATCATGTGAGCTATTTCCTTAAAATCACTACCTGTATACATACACTACCTGTTGGTTCTATTTTTCTAGAGAACCCTAATACACACATCATCTCGGTTGCTTTTAAACGTAGTTCTGTTTCCTCAGCCCAAAATGTGAACATGGGTTAGAAGTTGTTAAAAAGCAACATTTAAAAAAAAACAAAAACAGTACATTAAAAGTATGTTTTGGGTCGTCACGTCTTCTTTGTCTTCCTGTAGTTCACAGATGCTCCCCCAGCGGAGGCCCAGGATCCCAGGGAGAGGGCGAGAGCCCTGAGCTGCTGAAGAAATCCTCTGGTTGAGACGAAGGATCTGTTTTCCACGCACCCGACTTGCTCACTCACTGAGGGCAGAGTTGGCCGAGGGTCGGCACCTCCAGCTGCCGTCTTTGACCTCTGCCTGTCCCGGGAAGTAGGCAGAACGCAGCGAGTGGCCGTGGCGTTCAGCTCCTCTCGCTGAGTTTCTACGGAGAGGACCTCAGAACGAGGAGGAAAGGCAGGTACGTCATTTGGAGAAAGGACACGGTCACACCGGAGACGCAGTGAGCCTACCCAGTTAGACAGGTAAGTGGGACAGTAGAGCGCACGCACAGCGAGTAAAAGTACCTCCCGGGCCTGGCCAGTAGGAAGGGCTGGACAAGGTGCTGGAGACAGAGCGGAAGTGGACACCACCTTCTGAGGAACGTGTCCTCCCTCAAGCCGGGTGAGCCGTGTAGACCAGATGTGACCATCACGTGTGGACCAGACGTGACCATCACGTGTGGACCAGACGTGACTATCACTAGCTGACTCTCCCCTTCACGCTTGGATCTAGGATAGCTGGCACCCACTTGAAAAGTACAAGGAAGCTACTAGAAAGATTAGAACTCTTCGCACTTCCATTTGGAACATTTTTCAGGTAGCTAAGGGTGGTGATGATTTGTTTATTTTGTCTTTAAATTCCTGGTAGTTTAGAAAAATTTGGGGAAACCTGGCAAACTAGTCACAATCAAGTAGCGGGTGGACAAGCACGTGGTGACAGTGCAGCCGTAAGACCTGAATTTTAAAAGTCGCCTCATACTCAGCTGTGCGCACAGCCCCGTCCAGAGCCCTGGACATCCATTTATGAGCCCTGAGGTGCCAGGGTTACTCGTTTCTTCCCTTCCGCTCACGTGACTTTTCTTCAGCGAAGTGTATGGAACCGTAGTAAGGAAGCATCGAGTGGATTACAGAAGCCGGAAGCATTAGAAAGGAGCTCCCTACAATGGGCACCGTTCTGCATAAACACACACAAGACCACTTCTGCACCCCAGAAGGAGGCCCCTCGTGGCTGGCGTGCTCTGGAACCCTGCTTCTGGAAGTTACCCCATCACGGATCTGTCTGCAGCAGCGTTTCTGTGCGCCCCGGCTGGGCAGCCCAGTGTTGGGTCAGACCCAGACGTGTGGCGCAGACAGTGTTTACGGCTCGAGGTGAGGTCTCTGGTGTGGCTGCGGCCACTTTGAGTCTGGGCCGTGACAGATCTGAGAGCAGAATTAAAATCGCGGATCCCTGGCCTGTCCGGAGGCCTGTCCTGGGCCTCCAGCCTGCCTGGGTGAGGGTGACGCCCTGGCCCACACAGTGGCCTCCGAGTCAAGAGGCGTGGCGGCCCCTTCGTGGTAGTTTCTGGCCCAGATTTTCACCCGAATTGAGCCAGTGCTCCTGTGTCTTCATGAAATGCACCTGTGTGGGGGGTGTGGCCGGCAGGCTCTCCCAGGGTGTTGCTCTGGTTGGTAGTGAACAGTCCTGGGGGCCTGTCCCCGCGTCGGTCTGTGGGTTGCCTCGCCTGGCCTGACGGAGGTGCGGGAGAGCCCCAGCAAAGCCAGGCCGTCCGCGCAGTGCTCTCGGGATTTGTTGGACTCAGCCTGTCAGATCTGGACATTGACCAGGGGTTTTAACTCCTAAGAGGTAACAGACGGTCCCGAAAAGGGTCCTGTGAACAAGCCTTCTGTACTGAGGTCCTGGTGCCAGCGGAGGTAGAGGGGACCCGGTAGTGATATGGGCTGAGGGTGTGATGGCTTGGGGGTCTGCTGCAGACAGAGTCCTCCATCGGGGGCACTTAAGGGCACAACCCTGCATCGGGGACACGTGAGGGCACATCTGTCCATCATGGGCACCTGTGGGCCCGTCTCTCAGTTGGGAGCTGTGACTGGGGGTTCAGACGTGGGGTGACATCTATGTCCTTCTCTCCCAGGACCACACGTGTGGGATCATGCTCTGTGGTAAGTTTACTCAAAATTTAGGGTTGCATAGATGGGATTTCTCCTCCATCTGAAAATACCACGGGCAGAGCGAACACTAGAAACCTTTGTTAACCTAGTTTACTCGGAGATACCACTTTGTTGTAAATGTTCCCAGTTTTAAACAGGCGGTCCTCTTCTGTATTTGGGAGAAGGTTTAAGTTCGTATGCGAACCAACCCCTGAACAAGTGCACAGCCCTGCTTGCTAAAGCATGCGACCCACGTGGTCACCCCCCCACGCCATGGAGACCTCCGCCAACAGGTAGTCTGTTCCCCGGGACACCAGCGGTCTGCCTTCTAGGGGGCGCTTCGGGGCAGGTGGTCCCTCTTGTCACCCGGCCGCCTGCCTGAAGGTCCTTTTGTGGTTGGGTAGCTGTTGCTCACACGGCAGCCCTCAGAAATTGGGTCCGCTTTCTTCCAGATGTTTAATGTTTATTTATTTTTGAGACAGAGAGAGAGACAGAGCATGAACGGGGGAGGGTCACAGAGAGAGGGAGACACAGAATCTGAAACAGGCTCCAGGCTCTGAGCGGTCAGCACAGAGCCCGACGCGGGGCTCGAACCCACGGACTGTGAGATCATGACCTGAGCCGAAGTCGGACGCTTAACCGACCAAGCCACCCAGGCGCCCCTCTTCCCAATGTTTAAATGGAGCACAGCTCAGCAGCGGCCCGCCTGCGGCCCCTCTGAGGACATTCGGACTGATGCCGTCACTAATGTGGCTCCCATCTAGGGCTGGGCCCACTCAAAATAGCTTAACACATGGACGCCTCGTGATGAGCCTGTGAGGTTAGGAGGTGGGAGGGTTGGGCACGAGTAGTCGCGAGGGGAGAAGGTTCCAAGAGAATCGTAAATGATTATAATCTTTTGAATAAGTGACGTGTTGTTCTCTAGGTTGGTGTGAACATTAAGTGACAACCTCAGAAATAATAAAAGAATTTCATTTCCCTTTTCTTTTTTAAGTGCTTTTTTTTTTTTTTTAAATATTTATTTTTGAGACAGAGAGAGAGCATGAACGGGGGAGGAGCAGAGAGAGAGAGGGAGACACAGAATCCGAAACAGGCTCCAGGCTCTGAGCGGTCAGCACAGAGCCCGACGCGGGGCTCGAACTCACAGACCATGAGATCATGACCTGAGCCGAAGTCGGGCGCTTAACCGCCTGAGCCACCCAGGCGCCCCATTCATTTCCCTTTTCTAATTTGGAATTAGGATTGAAAACGTTTTTAGAGCATAAGACACTCTCAGCGAGAGGTCTGTACACAGCTAGTCTACCTCGAGGGGCTCCTGCGTGGTGATGTTTGAGCCCAGAACAGCCGGTCCACGTGGTCAGGAAGCACCTCCCTCAGCGAGCACGCATCCTGCTAGAGGCCCTTCCTGTAGGGCATGTCCCGGACCTCCCTCTCAAAACGTGAGTGTCTCCTCGGGCAGGCTGTCATACTGTCGTCAGCATCGTTGCTACCTCACCATGACTTGGCAGATGGCTTTTCAGTCTGTCGGTTCTCTGGGAACGGCGTGGGACGCAGACTTGCACGTTGTGTTGGGTGTGAAACACCGAGGAATCGTGGTCTTAAGAGAAGCGGAGGTGGAGCGGAGCCTTCCAGAAGCCAGAGGGAACTTTAGGACCTGGGTGAAATCGCCGCCACTCTGTGCTCCACAGGAAGGCTGTACCCGGAGCCACAGACGGTCGGGACGAAGGGACCAGCGATCTTCCCACCCTCCTGTCACTTTATAGGCAAGAAGAGGGGACACTTGAGAAAGGAGAGTGACAGCACAGGCTAGTGACAGCTCGTTGACCCCTGGCACGTCTCCCATTTGCTTGCATGTTTCGTTGATTTTTTTTTTTCTGATTAAAAATTAGACGTTTCTCATTATAGAACATTTGGAGAATACAGAGAAGCATCAAGAACAAAATCAAGGCCATGCGAAAGGGGGTTACCCAACGGAGATCGCAGTGTGGAAGGGACCTTTCAGAGCAGCAGAACGGGCAGTGTGGAGGGTCCAGCTGGCCCCTCTGTCCTCCAGGCCCCTCAGCGGACCTTGCTCTCTGACCTCCCTTCTACCCCGTGGGGGTTGTTTTGTGGCATCACCTCTGTTGCTTCTCCACAGTCAAGGATGGAAGGAAAGTTCTGTCCTTTCTCGGTCCCGCGAGTGCTGCTCGCTCCCGTGCTCGGGCAGGTCCGTCCAGCCCACAGACTCGGGAATCTTTCTGGTGCACTACTAACCGTACCCATTGTGATGGCCACTTAAAAATCCCCACAAAAGCGTCCTTAATTTCAGAAAACGTCCTGTAAATTCTCAGTTCTAAGATAGTTTTGTAAGAGGAAGGCGCAACGGAAATGATAGAAATGTTCTAATCCTACTTTTTAAAGCTGTGGAATCAAAAGAATGTCTTCTGCGCAGCCCTTTAAATCCTCCAGAAGGCCAGATTTTCCTGAGCGGCCCGTTTTAATCGTGGACCGATCGAGATTTTTAACTAGAGTTTATCTGGAAATTGCCAGGGCAGCTTCCATAGATTTCCCAGCAGCGCTCCTGTCAGAGGTGATGTGGATTTACTGTAACTGTTGTGCTTTGTGGAATAAGGTGTTTCACGTGAAAGGAGGTGAATTAGAATCTCTTGCTTCGTTTCCGGCCTGGTTTCTTGCTTCGTATTCCTCAAAATGAAGCCGTCAGTCTCGATAGGATGCGGCTCTACCTTGACTCCAGAAAAGCTCTGCTCTAAGTACTTCTGAAGTTCTGGTATGATCTTCTCTTTCATTTCTTTCTTCTTGCCCTTGAGGTAGATTTTAGGCATTCCTATGAAAAGAAATGTTTTCCATCTTGAAGCATCGCATTTAGTGGTAATTGTCGAGTGTTACTCCAGAGAGCGCCTTGCAGTGAGAGAGAGCCATCGACTTGACTACGCGGTGTGTGAAACACACCCCCAGGTCCCCTTGGGGCGTGCCTTGTGCTGTGGTGGTGGAGGGGAGCAAGTATCTTTACTTCCGTGATCAAGGAAACGGAATCCTGTCTGTCTGTCAGAGGAGATTAGGGAATGATGGTCAAAGGTGTGGACCCAATGAGATTTTACTAGTGTCCCCAGCTATTTCTTTCTTTGCCCTTTGCCCTCTTTCGGGGTGGGGGTGGTGAGGGGCTGCTTCTATACAGGGTCCCTCTTCTCCCTGCCGCTAGAAGTCTTCTGTGGAGGAGGGGACCGTGAGGTGCTGTCTGCACCCAGCAAGGGCTCTCCGCATAAGGGACCCAGAGTACTGGCCGGAAACTCTAGGCAGCCTCGGTGTCCAGGGTCTGGATGACCTAGCAGGGCTCTGGCGGCCTACAGCTGGTGCTGGCAGGGCCCAGGAGGAGCTGCAGGCTGGCCAGGGTCAGGCTGGCAGCAACAAGAGACGTTCTAGAAACTACTCTAGAAACCACTCGTGACAGGAAAGGCGCTCCAGGGGTCTGCCTTGGTCGGGGCCCCCCAGTCGTGACCCAGCCTGGTGAGGTGAGTTGGGCTTGGCATAGCAGGAGCTGAGGCAACTGCTGATGCCTTGAAGGACCACACGGTGCTGACAGCTGCATTCAGTTTCTAGAAGCTTCACGGCGTGAGCCATGGGTCTTCTGCTCCACGCGGTATCTTCACGTGTTCTCTTTTCTGGACGCGACTCTCAGCATCTCAGAAAACAGGCCAGATGTGAATTGTCATACTGGCAATGGAGCAAGAGGCCGGCCCCGTCTAAACCCTGGCAGGTCACTTCGGCCTCGAAACGCCAGTGGCGCTTTTGGCCGCGGCACCCACTCATGTTTTTGTAGCTGTGTTGTTGGTGATGATGACCATGATGGTGAGATATACACAGAAGTTCTCATGGCAACCGCTTTCAAGTGTATGGTCCGGGGCATCCCATTCACGTTAACGTGCAACTGTCCCCACCGCCCACCTCTAGGACTCTTGTTAAGCCCAAACTGAAATTTTTGCTACCTTGTTTTTTGAATTTTTGAATTGTCCTATTCTGTGTCTTGCCAAATAGACTGTCCGTCTCTTGAGGATAGAGCAGAGCGTGCGCAGGTCCCATCGCGTGTCTCACACGTCATCAGGGCTCCAGTACGTGTTCGGTGACGACAGCGTGCAGCTTTATGGTAGAGTCTGCTCATTTCTCAGCAACCTTTTTTTCTCAGCCTCCTCGCTCACGGACCCCTGTTTCTGAAAATTAACCACGACTCTCAGATGGCAGGTGATTGGGTCAGGACCGGGCCCCTGGCCCAAGAAGGACCAAATGTAGTCTTCATGGCCTGGCTTTGGGACAGTCTCTTTTACTTGAGTATGTGCCAGGAAATGTCACATTGAACTGAAGAGCTGTGGTAGCCCTAAAATTGCAGATAGAGGAGAATCTGGGATAAGATGAAAGAGAAAGAATGTATGTGTGAGAGAGAGTTCGTGTGTGTGTGTGTGTGTGTGTGTGAGAGAGAGAGAGAGAGAGAGAGAACGTGAGAGTCTGTTAGAAAATGTGTGTGAAATTAAATGCGTGAGAGACTGTGTATAAAAGAGTATGTACACATGTAGGTATGTGAGAGGGTGTGAAAGTGTGTGAGAACTGTGCAAAATGGAATTGTGAGAGTGGGGGAGAGAATGAAAGTTGTATAAGAGAATGTGTGTGTAAAATGGCATGTATCTGAAAGGATGTGTAAGTGGAAATATGTGAGAAAATGTGTGTATGAGAGACTGAGTGTGTGTGCGGGAGAGATAATGTGTATTGTGCGTGTGAGAGAGTGATTGTGAGAGGGCCTGTGGGAGAATGCGTGTGAGACAGAATTATGTGTTGAATGTGGGAGAGAGAGGATTATGTAAGAGTTTGTAAGAATGTGAAAAAATGTGAGATACTTTGTGTACATGTGTGTGAGATAATGTGTATGTGAGAAAATGTGTGAGAGACCGAGTGTGGTAACGTATATGAATAGGTGAGTGTGAGGTTGTGAGTGTGTGTGCAAGAATGGAAAAGAATGTGAGAATGTGTGTGCAAAAATGTGAGAGTTTGTTAGAAAATGTGTGTGAAATTAAATGTGTGAGAATGTGTGTAAAAGAGAATGCAAAAAATGTAAGAATGTGAGAGAGAATGTGTGTGTGATAGAATATATGAGAGACTGTGTGTGACTGAAAATGCATGTGAGAGCATCTGCGTGAAAGGGAATTGTGAGACTGTGTGAGAGACCATGAGAGTAGTAGAAGAGAATATATATGTGCAATAGCATATATGTGAGGATGGGTGAAAATATTTGTGAGAAAGTGTGTATGAGAGACTGATGGTGTGTGTGTGACATGATGTGTATTGTGCATGTGAGAGAATATGCGTGAGACAATTGTGTGTTGAATGTGAGAGAATTGTGAGAGTTATGTAAGAGTATGTATTTGAGAATATGAGAAAATGTGAGATACTATGTGTTTGAGAGTGTGTGTGGTAATGTGTGTGAAATAGGTTGTGAGTGGGGTTGTGTGTGCAAAAGTGAATGAGAATGTAGGAGAGTTGTGAGAGAATATGTGTAAGAGGGTGCGTGTGAAAGAATTTGAGAGTGTGTACCAGAAGGTGTGTGGTGGCCTGTGTGAAAATGCTTGTAGGAGTTGTGAATGTGAGAATTAAGTGTAAGTGTGTTGAAATACGTGAGAGAACGTGTGAAAGAGTATGTGAGTATAAGTGTGGGGATGTGAGAATATTGTGTGAGGGTGCGTGTGTGTGATTATAGAAGAGAATGTGAAAATGTGAGAAAATGTGTGTGAGAGTGTATTTGAAGGAAAGTTGTTAGAGTGCATGTGAAAGCACAAGAATGTGAGAGAGAGTATGTGTGGACAGGTGTGTATGTGAGAGAGTGGTCAGAATTGTGCGTGAGAGCAAATATGTGTGAGAGCGTGAAAACGTGTGAGTCTGTAAGGAGATGTGCGTAAAAGGTGTGAGAGAACGTGTATGAGAGTGTATGTGAACAAATGTGTGAGAGAATCGTGTAAGGGATTGTGTGTGAGAATGAGTGTGAGAGTGTATGTGGGAGAGTGGGTGAGTCAGTGGTTGTGAGGTTGTGAGTGAGAGAGAACACGTGTCAGTGAATGTCAGAATGCATGTGTGAGAATGTGTGTATACGAGAGTGAGTTTGTGTGAGAAAAGTGTGTCAGTTAGCCATTGCTTCTGATATTTATCCCACTATTTCTTAACATCGTCCCTTTTCGCAATTAGTTTTTCTTTCTTCTTCCCATAATTTTGACTGTTTATTCTTCCATTTTGCCGGAGAAGATCTTTGGGAGACGGTCACCAGGAGCCTGGCGTGTTCAAACGTGTCTTTGTTGTGTCGTGCCTAACAACAGTTCCCTCAGAGATCCAACGCTAGATGTGAATGGTTTCTCTTCAGAATTTTGAGGACATCGGTCCATTTTTGTCTCGGGGAAATTCAACGCCATCTTGATTTCCGAACTTTTAAAAAGTGACTCGTGTTTTTTTCCTTTCTCTTTCCTCTCGGGAAATCCTGGATCCTGACTTTATCGCCACCGTTCTTAAATTGCATGGTGATGTCCTTGATGTAACTCATTTGTTGGGTTCTTTCAATCTGGACCTCATGGCCTTCAATTTGGGGGACTTTAATGGTGTTATTTCTTTCATTATTTCCTCCTCCATTTTTTTGATTCTTAAAATGCTGCCCTTTAGGGAAAGAGAAAATAGTGGCGTTTCCCAAAAGCCTCGCATCACACACCCCCACGTCCCGTCTTTCACCACCCCACGGGCGCACGCACGCACGAGCACACGCACACATGTGCACACATACACGGGCATGTTTGCGTGCCTACCCCGTTGCTGTTTTTCCCTCGTACAGAGCTCCGTTACCTGACTCCTAGTTAAACTGACTTAAAATTGTACTGCATCTGGACACGGACTGTGGAGGAATGTCGCAGGCGGGCACCCGGGCCCTGATGCCCTTCAGGGCGTGAGGTGCCCGAGCGAGAACGAGGAGAGCGGGGGAGGAGGGTCTGCCACCACTCCCGCCGTTCCTCGGGTGTGAGCTGGGGAGTCCGGCCGGACCTGGGGGTTTGGGCTGTTGTGGGAAGGACAAGGGTTAAGGCCGGGACGAGCTCGTTTAATCCCCAGTCCGGACCCTCACCCCCTCCTGTCTCTTGGATGGGATCACGGAAAACACAACGTTAGCGGCTCGCTCAAGGTCACCCCGGGAAGTGATGGAGCCGGCGTCCGAGCCCAGGTGCGGCGGGCAGGGAGTCGGGTCACCTCTGATGGGGCTACGGGTGCAGGTGTCGTGGTCAGAGGCAGGGGACCGAGAAGTGTCCGCTTCCCCCAGGGGTGAAGGTGAAGGAGGCAGAGAGAGGGCGGAATGGAGTGGTGCGGACTGACACCCCCCAGCACCCACCGGAGACCTAAGTGGAGGGGCGGGTCGCGGCTCGCGGCTCGTCAGCCTGTCCCTTGAGCGGCCGCGTGTCCTGGGAAAGCCACCTGCCCTGGATCTGTTGCCTCATCTACAGCTGGGGGGGGGGGGGGGGGCAGAACATCTCCACGGCTCTTGGCGACTCTGAAGTTCTGCAATTGGGGTGCTCGCTGTCTGCGGGACCTCGTTGTGACCTGTTCGCTGAAGTTATTTTCTGTGAAAAAGAGCAGACTTCTGTTGTAGGAGAGACAACACCGTCACGGGCCAAGCCGTGTGAGTTCCAGGGATGTTCCCACTTCGCTTTCACGGACACACCAGTGTGATGTCAGATTTCAACGTTTGCCACGCCGCCGGCCCCCCCCCCCCTCCCCCTGCACTCGGTCCATCACCACGTCCTGTGAGCCCTACCGCCCTCCGCCCCAAATACCCGCAAAGTGCCTGTGTCTGTCTGCCCTGAGCCCAGCCCTTCGCGGGCCCTGTACCGTAACTCCTCCAGGCCACACAGGGCCGGGCAGCCGCGGGGAGCGCCTCCGAGCAGGGTGGCTTCCGGAGGCTCCCGGCTCTCCTTGCTCCCTTGTCCCCACTCAGTGTCGCTTCTGCTCCGTCTCCCCCCACAGAAGGAAAGCGGCTGGGTGGCAGGGTCCTGCCTGCTTGCTCGCCGATGTAGCCCAGCGTCTGGAGCCCTGTGGGCGCCAGGAGGCACTCGGTAAACGTGTGCAGGGGTGAATGAGCGAACAGACCACAGCTGGCCAGGGGAGGGCACAGGTTCCCAGCGAGAGCGGGAGCCGGGCTCTCTCCCGACCCCCGCCTCTCTGACGGCTCTGAGCTGAGTAAGTGTGGACCCGCCCTCAAGCCTTAGGTACCAGGAAATAGGTGGAATTGATTTTCAGAGTTAAGAATTCGTGAAAGATACCTAAATTCTTTCCAGTTGGTTCTAAATTGTGTATGATCCGCCCATCAGTCGATGCTGCTAACAGCCAAAGGAAGTGACAGGTGTATTTTCTCCTTCATCTCCGTCTGCAGTTCCTAGGGGCCGATGAGCATCCCTGTAACAAAGGCCCCTCTGTCCTGTGTCCTGTGATGATGCAGCATCACCAGGGGCCACCCGTGCAGAAGTCCCCCCGTTGTCCTGGCGTCCGTGTATCAAACACACATGGGCCCACGGCCCTTCTGCCACTCACGGACCCCCCACCAGCACAGGGACAGGGTCCAGTGGGAGGCATATCATGTAGGGCGCAGGCAAAATAGAACAGGCCACCGCAGGGTCTGGTGACGGGCACTGGCTGCACACGGGGTGGCTGAGTCTGAGGTTTTAGGGGGACGTGAGCTCTGCCTGAATCTGCGGACACGGGGCAGAGTATCCCCACGGCACACGTGTTAACAGCACTGCCACACGCTGGCAGACCCGGAAGCCAGAGGAGCAGGCGTTTACTCTGAGCCCCTCGACGGATGCCACGCCCAGAACCCGGGGGTCTTACAAAAGAAGGAAGAAACAGGCAAGTGCCAGGACCCCGCTGGGGAAGATGCTGCAGGTCAGTGAAGTGATCGTGGCGCACTGCCAGTTTCTGGTCCTCTGCGCGCCTGCGTAACCTTGCTTAGAAGATAAGAGCAAATATACAGATGCATCTGGGACTGGGCAGGTGCCGAGGCGCGTGGGTGCCAGGACACGTGACCTTTGTAGCGGCAGCAGAGAGCCAGGCATTCCTCAGAAGTACGTCTGGAAGGTCAGCGCGTCCTATAAATTGGAGAGAGGCAAGTGGGTGAGGCTGGGGACCTTGGGTCACGGCCGGAGCCTAGTTCCTCCAATGTGTTCCGGGCGGAGCAGATACGGCCAGGGAACCCTGGCTGGACTGCTCTGCCCTTGGCTTGCCTCTGGGGGGTGGATTTGGAGAGTTCTGGAGAACTGCCCCTCGCTGTGTCCCCTGTGTCCCCCTGCCCTTGTCGGGGGATGCCCCGGATGGAGCCCCTCCCACCACCCCCTGCCAGCATCTCGGTGTCTGCCCCGGAGAGCTCTGGACACTCAGGGCTGGGTTAGCGTCATGCAGACAACCCTTCTTTACTCTTGCTGCATGAGTTGGTGGAAACAAGAAGGTGAGATGAAGAGTGCATTTGGACACCAACAGGGTGGGAGGCACAACCGGCAGGCGGTCACGTCCCTTGCAGCCTGCGCACAGGCTTCGTCGCAGGGCACGTTAGGGGCGAGGTCCCCACCTTCATCGCACCGATAGTTGGGAATCCCTCCCCTGGTTACAAACATACCTTGGTTTTACTTGAAAAATAACAAATGATTTAACCAAGTGTCTCTCGCATAGGATGTTTCGAAGTGATTTGGGAAGACATGAAAATATATGGCTCTCTCTTCTAAAGGGTCACCTGCTGACCCACAGAGGGTGAGAGATTTTCACCTGGGCTTCTGAACTTTTCCTTTCTCTCCTGCTCTGTTTTGTGCTGCACGTGTCCACCCATTTCCTCTGCGGCACCGGGCCTCCCGCTGATTATTAACGGGGACTGCAGGGAAACAGTTCGGGAAGGACATCTCTGAGGGATCGTTACATCTGCACAGAGTCTGACTTAAGGAGGGTGAGTGATTCATCCATGTGGGCACTGTGCACAAATAGGTTTTTTCTGGGTGTAACACTGGACCGTTGTCTTCAGACTCCAAGAGGAAACTGCTTGTGATATGTAGACGAAAATGGAGAACAGGCTTCTAACCAGGACAGCCTGAGAGCTCGTGACGAATTTGACCCTGTGCACAATAGAGCTCATTCACACTTGAGGGCAATTGAAATGTCAAATAATTCTTAAAGCATAATGCGTGGCTTGTTGATCCCTGCAGAAGTCTTCATGCTCTTTGTACGGTGGAGAAGATGGGCGAGGAGCAGGGTGGAGCGAGAAGAGACACTTGTCCAGAGGCTCCTGTCCCCAACCCCCCCCCCCCCCCGCCCCCCCGTGTGTGCCCTGCTGCCCTGGGAGCATGCCAGAGACACACGAGTGTTTCTGGACCAGCAGTGAATAGAGGAAGCGGGGTCCAGCATCTTCGCGGGTTAGAGATGTTGTACCCAGTTTACCCGTGGGAGGCAATGAAGTTCGAATGAATTGCTGATTAGTATCTACAGCAGTGTTTTTGGTGATCAGTACATAAAATACTCTTACAGACTGCTAAGGAAAAAGGCAGCCCAATAACTCTGCTCCAAAAGAAAAGTAGATTAAGATCTGAACAAGTATTCGCAAAAGAAAGAGTTGAAAAGGCTGGTGAACGAATGGAAAATACCCTGATTCACGAACTGCTAAAGAAACGTGCAAAACGGTGTTGTGTTCTGCACCTTGGCGGGCTCTACAGACAGCAGGCTTCCCCTACACTGTAACGCCCAGCTACTGAAGGTCTGGGAAGCGGCCCGCGTGTGCTCCTGGCGGGAACACGAGTGGGCGGCGCTGTTCAGACGGGCTTGGCTCCAGCCCCGTCACGTCTGTGCACATAGTCGACCCTGAGGGGGACGCGGGGGTGAGTACGCGGCGTCACCCCACCAGCATGCGCTCCACGAGATGAAGGCAGAAATAACCCAAGTGTTGGGTGACAGGGACACGGCAGAGACTGCTGGCTGTTCTGGCTCCCCCTTCCTCCCACAGTGAGAGGACTTGGCCACGTTCATTTTTTCTTACTGGATCCGTGCGCACCAAGTTGAAATCATCAGTATCCTGGGTTCATGAAAAGTCGCCACGGTTAGCCTGTGCGTGCGCGTTTTTATAAGTTTGCGTCTTTGTCGCAACGAGGTAAGCGCCCGTGAGCACAAGGCACAGCGCGAAGGCCAGATCCTCACCAATAACTGTGTTAGCCCACGTGCCCGCTCGTCCTGGCTGAGGGGACCCTGGGCTCTTCTCTCCCTTGTGTGCATCGTCATATTACATGTGTGCATATATTCCGGAAGGTAGATTTCTAGTTGATTTTTAACTTTGCAAAATAGTGGTGTGTGGTATGTCGTCTTTGAAACTTACTTTACATGCTGTTGTATGTTCCTGTAATTTCTCCACTTGGACTGTTTGTGTTTTCTGCTTATATCATAATATACTGATCACGTTCTTCTCGATGGCTCTGTGAAATGTCTCCTGGTTTTTTCTCCCAGGAGCAGAGCCACTGTTCAAGAATGAATACGACATTCCCATGTACATCTGCGGGTGTGCGTTTGCAGTTTCTGTCTGTTGTGTTTGTTCTCTGGGGCTGCCATACGGGGACCTGTTCCCTCAGTCTGGGGGCCAGGAGTCTGAAGTCAAGGCAGGACTGAGCTCTAGGGGAAGGATCCTTCCTTGTCTCCGTCAGCTTCTGGTGGTTCCTGGAGATCGATGATCCCATTTACATGACATGTTTGAGATGACATTAAAAAAATTTTTTTTAATGTCTATTTTTGAGAGACAGAGCGTGCAAGCAGGGGAGGGGAGAGAAAGAGAGGGAGACACAGAATCTGAAGCAGGCCCCAAGCTCTGAGCTGTCAGCACAGAGCCCGAGACGACACGGGGCTCAAACCCACAAACCGTGAGATGGTGACCTGAGCCAAAGTCGGACGGACGCTTCTCTCCAGCGCAGCCGTGAACAGAAACGCCACCTTATTCACACAGATCTTTATTTCTGATGTGCCTACGTGATCCTACTTGGTTCTTTCCTGTCTGTTCTCCACCCGACGCCAGCGTACTGCGAGGCTGGAGTGCGGGGTGGGAACACCGCCAAGGAGGAATCCCAGAGCAAGGTGTGCGTCGTTCCCGTGGTTCAGACCCAGACTCTCCTTGGCTGCCGCCATCCCCCCCCCCCCACACCCTGCACGCTCCCCGTGTCCGTGGAGCACAGTCGGACAATCTGCAGCCCCTGTATGTGTCCGGGACTCCCTGGCCTGTCAGAGCCGAGGGGAGGCCCCTGTGGAGGGCGGGGCGAGGGGGAGGGGGTGTCTCAGGCTTACCTGGTCCCAGCCCGGTGGTGACTCAGGGACACGTGGGCTTCTAGGATGGTGTGGAACCAGGACGGGTGCCCGCAGGCCACAGCTTGCTGAGATGGGTGGGAACACACAAGTATTGTCTGCTTTCTATGGTGCAGACCTTGTGAGCGTCTCCCACAGGTGATCGGTTAGTCACTCTGATTGCATGAATCCAGATACCCGCCCTCGATTTCCCACTGAACAAACAGGGTCTCAGCATGGCCACGCGGGCTGCCCGCTAGCACACAGACCTAGGAAGTGGCCGAGCCCGTGGGCACATACGCGGTGCGTCCTGAGCGCTGAGCCAGCGTTGGCCAGTCTCTCCCTGGCGCTGTTTCTGAAGCACAGAGCGGCCCCGGAGGCCCCTGAGTCATCACGCCCCTGCCGCCTTCTTCAGCTGCCTTGTCACCTGTCTGCAGTCGGTGCCTGGGCCTGCCCGCCCTGCCCCCTCTCGTCTTCCATGGGATTGCCGGGGCAGGGAAATAATGCAGCTTTCCTAGGGTGGGAAACCCGAGCGTCAGGCCAGCGGCTGCTAGACGCTCGGGGCCCCCTTTTGTTGTTGTTGGGGGATTTTACTTCCATTTCTGGGCTCGAAGGCCCATGTCAGACGACCGTGCTCAGCAGAAGAACCGTGCTGTGTCTGTGTCAAGGCACAGTTTATGCCAAGCTCTACTTGGTCAAGAGCCACCCAGGAGTATAAGGGTGGCCACGGCCCCCTGACCTCTCTTTCCGTCAGCCGGGCAGGTGGGCCTGGGATCCATCCCGTAATGCTCCTCAGGAGGCCCCCAGAGGGTCCGTGGCGGCCACAACTAGAGAATACGTTGCACTGGCCCTCCTTCTCTCGTTCTGTTCCCTGGAGCCACTCCCAAATACAGCACCTGCACATAAGCCTTTGTCACAGCCCTGCTTTGGGTCGAAGCAGGTGAAGGCCCCTCTGCTACTAGCATTCTCATCGTATAGGAAGTGAGGGAGTGAGAAGGAGCTCCTTCGTGCTTCATGGATTGAGACCAGTTCTGTCAGTACCCGTTTCGGGTCCTAATTGAAATTTCAAGCACTGTGAAAGATCCCGTGCCTCACCTAATTTTCTGACTTTCTCCTTTTGCTCCGGGGAAATCGTCAGTCACCGACTGGGTGCGGGCATCTGGAGAGCTGAGAGCACGCGCCTCTGGAGGAGGGGGGAAAGGCCCAGGAAGTCAGCGCCGCGGCCAGGCCAGCGTGGTGCCACAGGGCCCGGTGCTAGAAAGTGGGCGTGGCTGCGCGGCAGAGGCTGGCCTCTACTGAAGGCCGCTGCGCCGCTGCGGGTACTCTGCACACGCCGTTTACAATTCGCGACGACCTCGGAGGGAGGCACGAACACCCCCCCTTGTTCCACAGACTAGACACAAGGTCAGGGGGACTCTTCAGCCCATCGGCTCCCCCGGTGCCCAGGGCTGGTTGGTCCGGCTCCTGAGATCAGCCTTGGGCTGTCAGCTCAGGCTTGGGCCGTTGGTGTTCGTCGTCCTGGAATGATGGCAGTCGTCTCATTTTAGACTGAAATTGTCTTTGGAGGTTTTATCTGTACTTCCGTTGCTACGCGTGTGGCTCCACGCACGTGGTGCTCATCACGCACTCGTCACGACGAGCTCAGATGGGCCTGGGATTTTCTGCTACAACTGTGCTGTTGGTTTCAGGTCTCAGCTGGGGTAAAATGCAAGCTGCGTTTCCTTCCTCTTGTGGCTAAATGTCACACAAGCCCTGCCACTTCTGCAGTTTTTTATGTAGCAATTTCCTGTGTCTTAAAGGTGAGCTCCAAAAATCATTGAATCATAAAAGTGTCAGATTTAGAGAGAACATTAGCCATCGCTTACTTTAGGTTAAGAAACGGAGCCTCCGAGAAGTTAAGAGACCTAACACATCGTGCATGATGGTTCGCCGTCAGAACTTGCCTCCTGCTTTCTCTCTATTCTCTTTCTGTGGTGTTCTTATTAGGAATATCTCTTGGAGAGGTCTGGAATGCAACAGAAAGTTACATGGCATTTGCTGTACATCATTTTAAGCTAAAACTCACCTTTCTTTGGTAGGGGCGCCTGGGTGGCTTGGTCGATTGATTGAGCGTCTGACTCTTGATTTCAGCTCAGGTCATGATCTCCAGGTTCGTGGGTTTGAGCCCCACATCGGGCACAGAGCCTGGTTGGGATTCTGTCTCTCTGCCCTCCCCTGTTTGATCTCCCTCCCTCTTTCTCAAAATAAATAAACATTAAAAAAACTTTCTTCGGGGCGCCTGGGTGGCTCGGTCGGTTACGCATCCGACTTCGGCTCAGGTCATGATCTCGCGGTCCGTGAGTTCGAGCCCCGGGTCAGCCTCTGTGCTGACTGCTAAGAGCCTGGAGCCTGTTTCAGATTCTGTGTCTCCCTCTCTCTCTGCCCCTCCCCTGTTCATGCTCTGTCTCTCTCTGTCTCAAAAATAAATAAACGTTAAAAGAAAAATTAAAAAAAAAAAACAAAAAAAAAAACAACTCACCTTCGGTATAGGCATCATGTCTAAAACGATTCTACTACGAAGACCTACCTCTGTGAGAGCAGCTGTTGTGTGAAGGTATTGTCATGGAGTGAATGTTTGTGTCACCCCGCCCTCCCCAATTTCTGTGTGGAAACCCAGCCCCCAGGGTGATGGTGTTAGGAGCTCGGGCCTTTGGGGTGGTTAGGTCATGAAGGTGGAACCCTCATGAATGGCATCGGTGCTTTAGAAAAGAGACCCCAGAGAGCTCTCTGGCCCCTTCCACCACGAGGGGACACAGCGAGAAGACCGCGTCTGCGCCTCAGAGGAGAGCTCTCATCAGAACCCGATCATGCCGGCTCCTTGATCTTGGACTTCCAGCCTCCAGAATGGTGAGCAATCAGTTTCTGTGGTGTATAAGCCACTCGGACTGTGCTACTTTATTATAGGAGTCTGAAGAGACTAAAACAGGTATCAAACATTGTGAAACAAATTTAAATCTGCATGTCGGTGCATCCCCAAGCCATGTTGTATGGAACAGACGTTGTGTATGTTACGCCTCAGGCACCATGGGTCAGAATAGTCCCCTGGTTTTGAAACAGATGTCCGATCAGGGCTGCAACCTGTGGGAAATGAGCCTCCATGGACACTATTCTGGTTATTTTGCTTTAATTATAGGCATGCAGAAATGTATCTGTTGTTGCCATTTCCCCTTAATCAGAAGATTTAGGTAATACTTCCCCAAATGTTGTACATATACCACAGATGGCAAAGGAGATGATTTTAAGTGACAGCCCAACAAATATGTTTGAGTGAAGCATCTGTGCGTTTCTTTCATTTATATTAAAATATATTGCAAAACGTATCTGATAAAGAACTGGTACCCAAAATATACAAAGTTAAAATTCAACCACAGGCAAACAATCCAAATTAAAAAATGGGCAAAGACCTGAACAAATAGTTCATCAAAGAAGACGTACAGATGGGAAGTAAGCTCATGGAAAGATGCCGTATGTCATGTGTCGTCAGGGAAATGCAAATTGAAAAGAGGGAGACATCACCACGCGCCCGTTAGAAAGGCCCAAGTCTGGAGCTCTCGCGACCCCACGTGCTGGCGGGTGCAGAGCCCAGGAGCGCGCGCTCAGCACCCACTGCGGGCGGCCACTGCCCACTACGGTTTGGCGGGACACGCCTCCCATGCGTACGACCCATCAGTCGTGCTCTTTCGTGTTTACCCAAAGGTTTTGAAGATAATGTCCACGAAAAATCCCACACTCAGGTGTTCAGAGCAGGTTTATTCATAATCGCCAAAACCTGTAAGTGATCAGTGTCCTTCGCAGGTGATGGATAGATAAACCGTGGGCCCTGCAGACAATGGGATGTCGTTCAGCACTAACAAGAAGTGAGCTCTCAAGCCACGGCAACCCATGGAGGAAGCTGAGATGCGTGTCACTAAGTGAAAGAAGCCGGTCCGAAAAGGCCACGTGCTGTGACTCCTGGAAGAGGCAGAACTATGGAGACAGTAAATGACGATGTGTGGCTGCCAGGCGATCCAGGGTGGGGAAGGCGGAGCGGCGCGTGGGTGAGGCACAGAGAAATTTGAGGGCGTTGACACCGTTCTCTACCCCGTAATGGTGGGTACATGACATGCGTTCGTCCAAACCCGCAGAATGAGTGTCCAAGACCAAGAGTGAGCCTTAATGTAAGGTGTGCAATGTATCGATATTGGTTCCTTCACTGTAACAGACGTACCAACTAATGCAAGATGCTGTTAGCAGGAGAGACCTGTGATGACAGGAGGGCGTACCTGAGCTCTGTACCAGCTGCTCAACTTTTCTGTAGATCTAAAGCTGTAGAAAGAATCTATTTATTAAAAAAAACCTTCCAAGTTGTTGGTACCTGTTGTTATTTTAAGCAGCCAGTATGTGCCGAACACGGTTCCAGCACTGGAGCTCAGGCCCCTGTAATAAATGGCTCCAGTCCTGAGAAAGTGACGGTGGCATGGCTGGCCACCAGGTGGCGCTCCCTCATCTCACCCTCCTCGGTCCCCCCCTTCCCTTCCCCCTATCCTTCCCCTCACCCCCTCTCCCCTTCCTGCCTCCCCATCCCTCCACCCCCTCTCTCCTCCCTCCCTCTACCCAATTTCTAATTCATTTTCTCAATTCCGTTCCTGTCTTTCCCTTTTCCCCTTTCTGCGTGTAAACCATCATCCCTGGATCTTATGACGAGAAGGTGGGTGGGGGAGGACCCCAGCCCTGCTCTTCTGGATAAGCATTGCCCACCCGGGCCAGGGCATGCAGAAAGGGGCGCTGACCGGCATCAGCCATGCTGATTGCACAGTGTGCTGGGTGAAGGGGTGAGGCTGCTCTGGGGCGGATCCCCCTCCCCCCACCACATACACTTAAGGTGAAGGGAGTGCAGTCCCGCCTGTGAGCTCTTAACTGCACCTGGGCACCCCTTGTCCACTTGCCGCCCTGTGCCTCCCCCCTCCCCCCCACCTCCCCCCCCACCCCGCCCAGGTTTCTTTCCCTGTGGCTCCCTGAGATTCCCCTCGCGCTCCCTCCTGCACCCTGGCCCTGGAGGTGATGATGAACGGTCTGCAGTGTGCTTCTGGACTCTCCAGCACTCTCGGAGACCTGGTTTTGCTCTTGGGTTTCCCACCCCGATGGGGGTGCATCCGCACTCAGACCACCGCCCCCCACCCATGTTGATCCTGAGTCTGAACAGCCTTGCCACCTCCTACAAATCCCCCTACCTGAGCAAAGGGGTTAAAATCCCCAAATCTAGTAGGGAAAACAGACGCTCAGGTAACCAACAAGAGCTATTACCAAAGGGATGGCCAGGACGCCCCATGGTGGCGGGGAGGGGCAGGGAGAAAGCTGGATCTGATGGAAGGAAGCCTGGGAGGCCTTGAGCGTCACGAATGTGGGGGACATGGGTGGCGGGTGGACACATGGGCTTAGGAAGCCGGGCAGGGCCCTTGAGGTGAGTTAGAAAGGATCATGAATGTCCTGATGGAAAAACTTGAAATCTCCTTGGGATGAGAAAAAGGCTGATATGTGAAATTATGATCAAATTGAAACTTGATTTTCTTTGATAAGATAGTATCTATCTGATAAAATACCCATATTTGTCATATAAACTATTAGTATTCAGAATACACAAAGAATTACAATAGATCAATGAAAATGCATACAACTGAATTTTTAAAATAGGCAAAAGCCAAACCAAAGCAAAAAACAAACAAACAAACAAACAAAAAAAACAAAACAAAACAAAAAACCCCAGGCAAATCACCAAAGAGAAAAACAAGTGAGAGGTTTGGCCTCACTAGAAATGAAGAAAACTCACAACCTCGCTGGTCTGCAAAAGCTGAGAAGTCTGGTAAATACTAGATGGTGATGAGGACACACCACACCAGACATTTTCAGACACCGCTGATAAGAACATAAATTCTTGTGGTCACGTTGGAAAATCACGCTGAACCCCAGCAAGTCCATGCCTACGGTTCGGGGTATTTGTATCCACAGGGAGATGCGCTTTAACAATGCTTGGGGCAATACTATCTATAGTAGCAAAGAAAAAACTAAAATTAGCCTAACTTTCATCAACAGAAGGGATAAGAAAATTGCAGTGTCGTCATACAATGGAACTGTTTGCAGCAGGGAAAGTGAAGACAATACGTCTGCCATCACAACATGGAGAGAGGAAGCAGATGCCCAAGTATACGCGGCACGATGCCGCCTGCAAAGAGGAGGCAAAGCGATACTCCATGCAGCTCAGCAGTGCAGGGGGAGCGGCCCCGTGGAGAGGAGCGTGCGGGCCGACACATACCCCCCGGCTCCGTCTCTGGGGGTGACTTGGTGGAGGGGAGCCTGGGGGCAGGTAGTGGCACAGCCCCTGTGTGCGTGCCCTGGAGTTGTGCAACGTAGTAGCTGTGAGGACACCTCCACCTGTGATGTCGGGGCAAGTGGGGTGAGGAGTGGGCAGGTGTTAGTGTTTATACACCTCTGTGCAGTTCAGCATTACACAAGGTATTTGAAATATTTTTTTTAAGTTATTTATTTGGAGAGAGAAAAATCGGGAGCAGGGCAGGGGCAGAGAGAGAAAGGGAGAGAGAGAATCCCAAGCAGACTTTGCACTGTCAGCCCAGAGCTCAGGTTCAAGCCCATGAACTGTGAGATCACAACCTGAGCCGGAATCAAGACTCAGATGCTTAACTGGCTGAGCCACCCAGGTGCCCTCTATTTCATTTTAATGTATTTCAAAACAGAGTTTAAAATCCATACCGCGGGAATTGGCGGACCCTCCGAATATTTAGGTTTAGGAGTGGAAAGGTCAGGTTTACACTCTAGAAAGATAACCTTGCTGGCAGGACAGGAGGATTCAGAGGTTAACCCCATGGGGATGATGCAGGGGCAGGAGCCACGGAGCCACAGTCAGCAGATTCTGGGGACTGGCTGCAAGGAAAGCCCGAGGCGCCCCCGTGGAGCAGGCGGGAAGCAGCTCGGGAAAGCCGGCAAACCGTGTCCTGGGAACCTAGATCCTCAACCCAGAGGCAAGCTCGGCGGGAGCAAGGCCGTCCCGGTTCGGCAGGATGGCTTCCAGGTGACTCTGGGCCATGGGTGCAGGGAGACCTGGCAGGTGCTGGAGGGTCTCCACAGCGCATGGCCTGAGCGGCTTGAGAAGCCGAGAGTGCGTCGCAGGGGGTTGCTGGCTGAGACCACGGATGGACGGATGGCCGGTTTGGGAGGGCAACCAAGGGCAGGCCACAGCAGGGCGAAACGGGGCATGAGCTGAGCGAGGGTCCCACACGGGGACCAGGAGTCAGGGGAAGCATGGGCAGTGCATGAAGAGAGCAGGTGTGTGGGGGCCCGCCCTGGGGGTTCCCAGGACATCTGGAGGACAAGGGAGCTGAGAATGCGTTTAGACAGAAGAGCGCACGTGGTCTTGCATTGGAGGCGAGGGGGAGGCACGCTCCACAAGTGTGAGCAGTGGGTGAGCCCCGGGGTCCTCAAGGACACCGGGAGAGGGACAGGAAGGGGCCGTGGTGGTGGGGCGTCGGAGCACAGCCCCTGCCCTCTCTCTGTCCCCAGACTTGGCCCCAGGGAGACCTTCCCGGGCAGTGGGCCGGCTGTGTTTAGGTTTGAAGACGAACGGGCTAAGATGCTGTCCTCTCTTTCAACGTGGCTGCCCCTGTGCTCTTGACCTCCCCAGAGAGGGGCGCTGGCACCACGGAGCCACACAAATGAAGCTGGGGTCTGAGTCTGCCAGTGAACTGTTAGCACATTGGTGTTTTTGTTACAGGCAAGCGTGACTCTCACACCTGCGATCCGCAGGCAGGCAGGGAGCCCTGGAAATGTATGTGTTCAACAGACTCTTCCTAAAAAAATTGTGTTTGATGTTTTCTGGTTGAAGCGTACAGGGGTGATAGCATAGAGCGCACCAAACCTGCACGGGGACCTCAGAGAGCACGAGCTCAGCTCTGAGTTCTAATTTTGCCATTTGAGACCGAGAAGGGGAAGGTGATTTTCCTCGGGTCGCACAGCCTGACATCTGGAATTGAGAAGGTTACTGTCAGCAGCTGCGGGGAGGCCACGGTAGGAAATGTGCTGGAAGTTTGTAAGCTCCACCGAGTAACGGCCGCAAACCGTTGACCGAAGAACGTTCTTGTGAGCTGAGTGTGTGTAAAAAGATCTGGTTCGTGGTGCATCTACGGCCTCCCACCTGGGCAGGTGAGGCTGGGGTTAGCTGAGCTTACCTGGCTGGCAGAAAGGTCCTGTTTACATAAAACCTCTTATTTTTAGGGAGCAACTGAATGGATGAGGGTTTCCTGCCCCCAAATATGAGGCATAATTAAGAGCCCTTCCATGTTTTATCTACTTGGGAGAAAAGTGGTCAGGCGCTTGTTCCAGCCCAGAATGCAGACAGCCTCGAATTTTCTGGAAGGATGAATCGAAGCTATCAGCTGAGGCCGTTAGGCTAGCGGGCCCGAACAGTTGTGGCATTCCTGTGGGGTTCCATGGGGCCAGTGCTGAGTCGTATAAATGGAAGCACTCACGCGGGTTCTACTTTGGGAACAATAGTCCATGTCACCTAAGTTCCTCGTGGACGCTGCTCTGGGACGTTTTCTGGAACAGAAATTTGAAAGATTCCTCAAGGGCTACCGAGCAACGTCAAAGGGCGCTGTGTTCCACTCACCAGGAAGGGCGGCTGCGGACTGTGGAAGGAGTCTGGGCAGCTGTGTCCGAGGGCTGGATGCGGTTGTCCTTCTGAGATGGGTTATCACGTTTCCCCAGGAAGCCTCTGTGGGAGAGTCTGCAGCCGCGGGGTTATCGCGCTGAGCTCCCTGCACCGCGAGGCACTAAGCAATGCCATGAGAAAGAACATTCCTGAACTGCGGGGCCACAGTAACGTGCCCTGTGTGAGGAGTGAGCGTGGTGTGCACCTGCTGCCTTCTAGAAAGTGGGAGCCGCAGCCGAGATGGGGATTTCTGCCTCAGCCCTCTGTGCAGGTGCGTAAAGAGTAAAATACAGTCTAAGACACCAAGGGGCTGGAAGGTGCCGGTGTGGGGTGTGGGGCATAAACATGGACATCAGAGACAGAGCGGGTGTGGGTGCAGATGGGAAGGTGTCTGGAGAACAGCTCTGCTATTTCCTTCCGTGAACCTTGAGCAAGAGAGGTACTTCACCCCTTTGGGCCTCGGTGTCCTCATGACCCCTTGTCCATCTCACGTGGTGTCATAAGGGTCAGGTGACAGCACAGACACAGACAGCATTTTGGAGAAAGGGGGTGAATAAGCATTAACTTGCAAAGACTGCGAAATTTCTGAACGCCCCCGAATTGAATTTAAGTGCGTCATTGTCCGTATTACCAGGACAATCTGGAAATTTTATTCAGAAGTTTGATGTTTTGCCTGTTCTTTCTTGGGCATTTCCATGACTGACTCTGTTAGTGTATACAGTTTACGAGAGCGAACGCTGTTATCTCTGTGATAAGTAGTCTTTGGCATAAAGAACTTAAAATCTGCCTTCTCCTTCCAACACCACTTTAACTTTCTGGTAGATGAACCCCTCATGTTCCCCATTTTATTTACCCGTTACTTTGGTCGACACGGGTGTGGAGGAACTGTGTGGTGAAAGAGGGAGGTGTCGTGCCTGGTGCGTCGTGAGTGCCCAGTGGGCCCTATAGAAGGCAGAAGACGGGTAGGTAGGCGCTAGACAGAACAAAGCAATCACTTACTCCCAGGAACCTGTGGTCACTCACAGTTGTTCTGCCCTCTGGCATCGTCCCCTCCCTGATAGCACTTTCCTTTCCCACCTCTGTACTCCCATCACCGCTGTGGACCCTGTTCTGCGTCCTCATAAAGCCTCATCTTTCCTTATTATTCCAGGCATTCACACATCACTTGCTTTCTTATTTGAATGTCTGAACATCATGCCTTATTTCCTATCAGCCGATTGTGCTTTTTGCAATCGTGCGGTTAGGCCGTAGATTCCCCCCACCCCTCGCCCCCCATCAGTTCTTTGCTAGTCTTTACACCACCCCTTGCGTGTGGACTGTGCCCATTCTCTTGGGCGACTGAGTGCTTCTGAAAGAGTCACAGGATGGGGCCGATTGGTATCACTAGGAGTTCTCCTTGGACTCAGCAATCATCTTATTCGTCTGCTCATTGTATATCATTATTGTTGTTGGTTCACTTATGTTATTTCCATTTTCTTACGTGTCACACTAGGTCAGTTTATTCTTGAAACTACTCCAGGCAGCTGCAGCGTCAGGTAGATTTCAGAGTCTAGTTCAATGGGCAAGCTGTGAGTGTAAACAACTCTGGAGTGATGTTAAATTCACACTCCCAGATCTTAGTTTCTCAGACTCCTAGGTCTACACTTTAGTTTGCAGTTCTGGAGACTTCGACACCTGCCTCCCCACCTGAATTCCTGTGCTGTGTTATCTTAGGCAACTTATTTAACATCTTTTGACAGACTTGTAACGTGGGAGTCATTGTGCACACTTCTGCACCTAGGGCAACTAAAAGAGATTAAACATGTAAACATTCCTGGCTGCAAATGATGGATGCCCAATGTTTTTGTTTTCTTCCTCATTAGCCTTAGCTTGGATCCCGTCTGCTGGAACTTAATCCTTGGGAGCTAAGAAAAAGACAACAGCAGCAAATTGAAAAGTCCAAACATTGTAAGACTTGAAAAGTGTGCTCATGTTACCCTCTCCCATAAAATTCAAGAGAAAGGAATACTTCACAATTCCTGTTAGGAGACTAGTATTAACTTGTTACAAAGACTAGAAAAACACATAATAGGAATAAAAACAAAACAAAAGAACTACAGACTGAGGATATCCCTCATGAACACAGATGCCAAAGTTCATAACAAAATGTTAGTGAATGCAACAACATTCATTCATGATGGAAGCTCTCGCCATGTAGGAAAAGAGGGGAATGTCCTTAATATGATAAAGGACAACTACAGAAAACCTCTAGCTAATATCCTAATAGTGACAGACCGAATCCTCTCCCCTCTCATATCAGGGAGGAAAAAGATAGTTGCTCTTACGCCATCTACCCGTTAGTACCATAGCTATTATCAGAAGTTCTGGCCAGTGCTCAGGGCGCCTGGGTGGTTCAGTCAGTTAAGCATCTGACGTCAGCTCAGGTCATGATCTTGCAGTCTGTGAGTTTGAGCTCAGGTCATGATCTTGCAGTCTGTAAGTTTGAGCCCCGCATTAGGCTCTGTGCTGACAGCTTAAAGCCTGCTTTGGATTCTGTCTCTCTCTCTCTCTCTCTCTCTCTCTCTCTCTGCTCTCTCCTGCTCGTGCTGTGTGTGTCTCTCTCTCAGAAATAAACATTAAAAGGATTTTAAAAAAAACTTAAAGTTCTGGCCAGTGCAATAAAGCCAGAAAAAGAAAGAAAAAAAGGTTCCATATTGGAAAAGAAGTAAAACAGTTTATTTTCAGAAATCATAATTACTTACTTAAAAAAAAATCTTTTGGAATCTATAGAAAAAGCTATTTTAAGTTTAACAAGGTTTCAGGATAAACAACCAATATCAAAAAATAAATTAAGCAATCGGTTTGAAACTACATAAACAATATGTTTAACATAACATGAAAGATGTGAAATACTGGGGCACCTGGGGGGCTCAGCTGGTTAAGTGTCCAACTCTTGGCTCCAGCTCAGGTCATGGTCTACTCGTTTTGTGAGTTCAAGCCCTGTGTTGGGCTCTGTGCTGGCAGCACGGAGCCTGCTTGGGGTTCTCTCTCTCTCTGCCCCTCCCCCACTTGTGTTCTCTTTCTCAAATAAAGAAACTTAAATAAAAATATATGAAATAGGAAGGATATATTTGACAAAAGATGGACAAGAGCTGATCGCCAAAAACTAGAAAACATAGCTGAGAGAAATTAGACACCTGAGTAAGTGGAAAGAGACATTGTGGTAACTCAATATTGTTAAGGTGTGAATTTCTCTCAAATCAATTTATGGATTCAAAGCAATTTTTTAAGGTTTATTTATTTTGAGAGAGAGAGAGAGAGCATGAGAAAGGGAGGGGCAGAGAGAGAGGGAGAGAGAGAGAATCTCAAGCAGGCTCCTTGCAGTCAGTGCAGAGCCCAATGTGGGGCTTGATCCCACAAACTGTGAGATCATGACCTGAGCTGAAATCAAGAGTTGGACACTTAACCCACTGAACCATCAAGGCGCCCCAGATTCAAAGCAATTCTACTCAAAATCTTAGTTGGCTTTAAAAAAAAAATTTTTTTTTTGAAATTGACAAGCTGATTTTAAAATTCAGGAAATGTGTGTGGCATTGGAGATAAGCTAAACACAAAAAGTAATAAAACAGGGTCCACAAGAGACCCGTTCATATATGATTAATTAATTTTAAACAATGTTGACAAGGCATTTCAATGGAGGAATAATCATCTTTTAATCAAATAACGCTGGAACAAGTGGATCACTTGTTGAAAAACAATGAAACTGAACTCTTATCTCATACCATATATAGGAATCAACTCATAACGAAAAAAGACCTAGATATAAGAGCTAAAACTTCTGAAAGAAAACACAGAAAATCCTAGTGACTTTGGGTTTGGCAAAGTTTCCTTGAAATGACACAACAGGCATGGAACAATTGATAATGTGAACTTCAAGAAAAGCAAAAACTTATGCAATTCAAAAGACACTGTAACGGAAATGAAAAGGCAAGCCACGTGCGAGGAGAAAATACTACAAAACATATACCTGAAAGAGAGATTGTATCCGGAATACGCAAATAACTCTTTATCTCAGTGGTGTGACAAACAACCCAATTAAAAATGGGCAAAAATTTGAACAGACACTACATCAAGGACCATACATGGATAGCAAATGAGCAGATTGAAAAGAATACTCAGTACCATTAGTTATTAGAGAAAGGCAAATAAAAGCCACAGTGAGATGCCATTGCGCATCTACTAGAAAGACTGAAATCCAGAAGGCTGACCACACCAAGTGTTGGTGAGTGATCGTGCGTCGCCGGTGGAGATGTCAGATGATATAACTGCTTTGGGAAGCAGTTTAGAGGCTTGAAAAAAGTTGAAGAAACAGCTACCATATGACTGCCATCCTGCTCCTAGGTATTTACCCAAGAAAAATGGAAACATAGGCCTGTGGCCAGACTCAATGCAAATGTTCACAACAGTTTTGTTGTACAAGGTGAGGAGAGTGGAACATGGGCACAAATCTGAGAGGGAGCACCTCCTTGAGTGTCCCGCACAAGGTGCCTCGTTTTATCACCTCGTCTGGCTCCTGTTTATCATTGTCAAAACCTGAAAACAACCCAAGCGCCCATCAGTGGAAACTGGATTGAGAAACTGTGGTATATCCATAAAATGAGATACTATTCAGTGCCCTCTTTGGCAGCATGTATAGTAAAATTGGAATAAAAAAAAAATTGGAATGATACAGAGAAAATTAGCATGGCCCCTGTGCAAGCAGGACACTCAAATTTGTGAAGCATTCCATATTTTTATAAAACGAGTAAGAACTGAAAATATAATGTACAGCCTGGTGACTGTAGTTAATAGGTAACAATGTATTGTATATTTGAAATTTGCTAAGAGAGTAGATCTTAAAAGTTCTCACTACAAGGAAAAAAATTGTCACTCTGTGTGGTGATGGATGTTAACTAGACTTACCAGAATCATTTTGCAGTATATACAATTACATATAATTACATTATACACCTGAAATGAATATGTTATATGTAAATTATATCAATAAAAAAAGGAAATAAATACTACTTAGCAATAAAAAGGAATGAACTATTGATTCCTACAATACATGGGTAAATCTTAAAATAATTATTGTGAGTGAAAGAAGTTAGGTAAAAAGAATACATATCGTATGATTCCATTTATATAAAATTATAGAAAATGTGATCCAACTACAGTGACAAAAAGAACGGTAGTTGCCTGGGAATTGGGGATCAGGGAGGGGATGAGCGCATGGGGAAACAAGGAAGTGTTTAGGTGGTAGGATATGTTCACATCTTGATTGTACTGATGACTTCACATTTGTATACATGTGTCAGGTTTTATCACACTTTACTCTTTAATTTGTGCAGCTCATTGTATGTTAATTATATTTCAGCAAAGCTATTAAAAATAAAATGAGGCATAATAAGAATTTAAGACATGAGCCCTTTTTGGATCCTGACTGGGAAAATAAGAAACCTTAGAAATAACTGGGAATCTTTGAATCTGGACTGGATAGTAAATATATTAGGAGAGTATTGGTACTTTTCCTACGTATAGTAATGATATTGTTGCTCTGCAAGAAAATGCATGAATTCTTTTTTTTTTTAATTTTTTTTACATTTATTTATTTTTAATAGAGAGAGACAGAGCACAAGTCGGGGAGGGGCAGAGAGAGAAGGAGACACAGAATCGGAAGCAGGCTCCAGGCTCCTAGCTGTCAGCACAGAAACTGACACAGGGCTCGAACTCACAAACCGTGAGATCATGACCTTAGCCGAAGTCGGACACTTAACTGACTGAGCCACCCAGGCACCCCGGAAATGCATGAATTCTTAAAAGAGAGTCATGCTGGCACAGTTAGGGGTAAAGTGATCTGCAGATTATTTCAAATAGCTTGGCAAAAACAAAATAACAGGAAACAAAAACCACACACCAGAAAAACGAAAGACAATAGAAAAATAAATAGATAAAGCAAGTATGGCAAAAATATTAAGACTGTTGAATCTTAAGTGTTCAGTATATGGGAGTTCATTATACTATTTTCGAGCTGTTTTGCTTGTTTGATAATTTTGTCATTAAAAAGTTGGAAAAGCTTACCAAGTAGATTAGAAAAATAACCAAATTAGAAAAGATAAAACATAATTGAATTATCAAGCTCAATGGATAGGTTTAACTGACATAGCAGAAGATAAAATTGGTCAATTGCAAAAGAAATATTAAAAAATCATCCAAGGTGGAGGACAGAGAAAAAGAGAAAATAGGAAGGGAAAGTTAAGAAAAATGGAGGATAAAATGAGAAGGCCTATCATAAGTCTGGCTGGAACTCCAAGAGAAAGAGAGAGAATGGAGCTAGGGCCATCTTTGTAGAAATAATCCCTGAGAATTCCTAGTGACTCCCTGAATGTATAAATGAAAAGAATTCACACTTAGGCACACCTTAACGAACACGCAAGGCATCAATGGCTGAGAGAAGGTCATAAAAGTTTCCAGTGGTGGGGAGGGGGAGGGGAATGCCGTGCAAAAGAAAGAAGACTGATAACTGACTCTCCATCAATTACAACAGAAGCTAAGCTAAAAGTGGAATATTTTCAGTGGATTGAAAGAAAAGAATTGTTCAACCTAGAATTACTTAACCAGAAAGAGTATCTTCAAAGAATGATGACAAAATAAAGACATTGTCAGGTAGACAAAAAATGTAAGAGTGCTTGTTGCTAAGCCGTGTTCACTAAGTGAAATTGTGAAGTGTGTCTATGATACCAACAGAGATAGGAGATGAAGTCTGGAGGTGTAAGGAGGAATGTAGAGGACAAAAAAGTTGGAATATATGTAATTTACACAAATGAGACAAATAAAACAATAATATCTTCTGCATTTTAGAGTAGAATTGAAACACCAAAAAACAATAGTATATGAATTAGGAGAAGACTAAAGGTGTTGATTAACATTCTACTTTCATAAGTATCATCTTGAAGTTTCTAAAGTTACCCTGAACAGAATAGAGAATATAATTTTCAAACTAGCAAAAGGGAAAAAGCAGAATGAGAAAAAAAAAATGTCAGTCCAGAAAAGGCAAGAAAGTAGAGGGAAGTAAACTTAGTTGACATGGAACAAATTGAAAGCAAAAAATAAATATTTTTCATCCAGTGTTAAAAAAAAAAACAAAACAAAAAACTCAACACCAGAAGGCAAGTGCAAAAATAGTCATAGCAGTGTTCACAAAAACAACAGAAAAACAACTTGACATAACCCAAAAGTCTGTCAACAATGGATTGAATGAATAAACTGTGGCATAGTCTTACAATGAAATGCTGTCCATCAGTGAAAATAAATGAACTCCAGCTGTATGTATCAGCACCGATTAATCTCACAAACCCAATATGAACAAAGATACAAGCCACAGAAGAACTTGGAAAAACTTTGAAAGTTGAAAAGCTAGACCAACTGACCAATAGATTAATTTAAAGCCATCTAAAAAGACAGTACAATCATCAAGGCAAGGGGATGGTTATCAGTGTCAGGGGAGCAGATACCTGTAGGAAGAGGGCAGCCTCAGGGAGGAGCACCTAGGAGTCTTCCAGGCTGTTGGTCCTATTCTCCAGCTGTGCCTTGTGTGGTGGTTCTGGGGAGCATAGGTTTTATGTCCCCCTTTTTGTGTCTCTATAGGTATCAATTTAAAAATGAGATGGAATAAAAGAGCAGCCTTCCATGGAACCCTCTGAGACATCTAGGAATAGGAGTCTAGGAAACTAACCTACATACAACCTACCAAGACTGACTCATGAAGGAATAGAAAATTTGAACAGACCAATGAGTAAGGAGATTGAATCTAATAAAAAAAAGTCTCCCACCAGAGGTGGGGCGCCTGGATGGCTCAGTCAGTTGAGTGACTCTTGATTTTGGCTGAGGTCATGATCTCATGGTTATGGGATTGAACCCTGCGTCTGGCTCCATGCTGGGTGTGGAATCTGCTTGGGATTCTCTCTCTCTCCCTCTGCCTCTCTCCTGCTTGCTCTCTCAAAAAATCTCCCACCAAAGAAAAGCCCAGTAACAGATGGTTTCACCAGTGAATTCTACCAAACATTAAAGAATAACACCAATCTTTCTCAAACTCTTCCAAAAAACCGGAGAGGGAATACTCTCAAACTTATTTTAGGAGGCCAGGGTACCCTGATACCAAAGCCAGGTAAGGATACTACAAGAAAGCAAAACGAAACAAAACAAAACTATAGGCCAATATCCCTGATGAATATAAATGCAAAAATTTTCAATGAAATACTAGCAAACTTAATTCGGCACATTAAAAGAATTAGACACCATGATAAAATGTAATTTATCCTTGGAAAGCAATGCAAATTAATGTGATACATCACTTTAATAGGATAAAAGATTCATGTTCATGTCAATAGACACAGAAAAAGAACTTGACAAAATTCAACATCCTTTCCTAATAAAAGCTCTCAACAAATTGGGTATGGAAAGAATGTACCTTAGCACAATAAAGGTCATATATGAACGACCCACAGCTACCCTCATACTCAAGGGTGAAATGTTCAAAGCTTTCCCTCTAAGATCAGGAATAGGACAAGGGTGTCCGCTCTCAGCAGTCGTACTCAACATTGTGCTGAAAGTCCTAGCCAGAGCAATTAGGCAAGAAAAATAAATAAAAGACATCCAAATCACAAGAAGTCAAATCGCCTTGGTTTACAGATATGTTGTGTATGCATACGGATGGTAAGGAAAGAAACAATCGTAGGAAACTACATAGGGATACGGTGATAGGGATACAGCTGTTTTTTTATGGGTAAGTAAGAATCTTATAACTAATCATGCCTATTTCTTGGGCTAAGACACCTGCAGTTCAACTCCTAGTCTCCTTTTGTAAGTACATTGGACTTTATTAGTTTAGGCACTTACTCCCTTTGGTTTCCTACTTTCTTCCTTCATCCCAATTTCCTCATTTGTATTTTCCTGTGCTTCACATCTTCTTTGGAACAAAATATTTGGAACAAAACATTTATACACATCGTCATCATCCAACAAATTCTTATCTGCTTCCAGTCTATCTTCCCAGCCTTATACCTATGCTAGCCCTGATACACACGTTAATACTGTCCTACTTTGTCTAACTTTAGGCGTATTTCTGCTTTGATGCAACTGTGTACATGGGACGAACCAGTGAGATTTGGTTTGCACCTTGGACTTGCTGACAGGCTAGGTTCTCTTGATCAAATTACTTAACCCTTCTGAACCTCAGGATCATCTGTAAAATGGTATTTGCAGGATTGTGAAAAACACTGAAACGTTAAAAACAGCGGATCGAACGTTATTCAGTACCATTTCCACTCATTGGCTAGCTGTTGTTGGTTAGATAACTTGTCTGAGCTTGTTTCTTTTCAAATAGGATCCTCTGCTTAGTTTTCTTTGGCTCCTTGTGCCATCATGTCACCTCACTCTTTGTTGTCCCCTTAGTGTCGGAATTCTGTGGAAGCTGGTATGAGCAACAACAGAAATAAAAGACCAACACCTTTGAAAGTGTACATTTTAATGCGTTAACACCCGACGACAGGAACATCGGTGACGTCTGGGGCGGTCTTCGCCGGTCCAGCCGCCTGGGTTCTAAGTTCGGCCGTGAAGCGTGTGCCGCGGGCGGGTGTCAGAGGCCTTCCAGCGAGACCCCGCAGGACGACGTGCCGGGTGTTCCCTGCCTTAAGTGACACACGTAAACGTACACGAACACGTCCGGGGCACCTGGCACGTCAAGGACCCTGGTCTTTTTCCTTCTTGTGTGTCGCTTCCACCGGGAAAGCGCTTTCTCAACACCTGTGCCAGTCCAAAGGCCACCTTTCCGATTTTCCCGACGGCTGTCCCAGCTGCGGGCTTCGGCCTGACACACTGCAATGCCCGCCCCCTCAGGCCAGACGTGGGGACGGCGGGTGACCGAGGGTGACCACAGCCCGCTCCCCTCGGACCAGGACCGAGGAGGACCACGGTCGCCCACCCCCCCTCAGGCCACTGGCCCGGGGAGTGACCGCGGCCCTTCCGTTCCCCCCAGGCCGGCCACTGGGACCCAGGGTGACGGAGGACGTCCACATGCCGCTCCCCTCCGACCAGGGCCGAGGGTGACCGATGGCGACCGACAGTGACCGCGGCCCGCCCTGCCAGGCCATAGGGGCCCAAGGTGACCGAGGGTGACCGCGGCCCTCCCGCTCCCCCCCAGGCCGGCCGTCGGAGGCGGCGGCCGCCCGGCGACCGCGGCCCCGCAGGCCGCCCGGCCGCGCCAGGCCCGAACGGCGGAACGCGCATGCGCACGGCGCCTCTCCCCGCCCCCACCGCGCACCCGCGCCCAACGCCCCTAACGCGGCCCGCCGGGCCATGGAACCCGCCGAAGTCGGCTCGGTGCTAGCTCTCCCGTTCGCTCCCTCGGGCGCCTTCCCCCCGTGAGGCCCGCGGGCGCCCAGACAGGGCTCGGCGGCCGCCCGCCCTCCCGGGCCGCTCCGCCCGCCTCCGTCGCTCGGCCGGGCGCGCGCCGCGTCCCCGCGGCCGGTCCCCGCGCGTGCGCGCTCCGCCGAGTGTATGTGTGTGAGTGTGTGTGCGGCCGAGGGGTGGTCCGCCGCCGCCGCCGCCGACGATGCCGCGGGGCCGCCCCCCGAAGCCCAAGGAGAGCAAGGCGCGCGGCGACACCGGTAAGCGGCCTCGTCCGGGCCGGCCGCGCTGTGCCGCTCCGCGCGAATATAGTCCCCGGATGCGGCGCGGAGGGCGCCGGGAGCGGCCCGGGCCGGGGGCGGCGGGGCCGGGGGCGGCGAGCGGGGCCGGGGCCCGCCGCCGCCGCGCCCGCCGCCGCACCCGCCGCCGCCGCCGCCGCCCGAGTGCGGGCCGCAGGGCGCGGGCGGAATGATACCGGCGCGGCGCGGCGGGCCCCTCCGCCGGGCTGGGCCTACTTTCCTGGGCCGGGCGGGCGGCGGCGGCGGGGGCCGGGGGCGAGGTGCGCGCCGCCGCCGCCGCCGCCCTCCTCCCTCCCCCTCCTCCTCCTCCCCCGGCCGCCCTCCTCCCCCGCCGTCCTCCGCCCGCGGGGATCCGGCCTCCCCGGCCCGCCCGCCGCCCAGCCCGGCGTTCCCGGGCGGCGGGCGGCCTTCCTGAGGGAGGCGCCCTCCCCGGGCGGGTCGCGGGGACGCCGGGCCCCGCCGCCATCTCCGAGGCCGCGCGTAGCGTGGGCGGGCGGCAGGGCCCGCCCTACCCGCGGGCCTGAGGGAGCGGCGCCCCGGCCGGCCTGGCCGCCCCGGAGCGTCCAGTGCTTGCTCGCTGCGCGGCCCCGGCGGGGAGGCCCTGGGGAGGCCCTCGGGCGCGCGGCCCCGGGGGTGGGGTGGGGGGGTGGGGTGGGGAGGGTCGGACCTGGGGGACGGCCGGGTAGACCGGCCCCGGGGCCTGGAGGCCGGGGGACCGGGAGGGGACCAGCGGGGCCCGGGGGACTGGGGGATCCGGGGGTGGGGTGGGGACCAGAGCCGGGGCGGTCGTAGAGGGGGCTGCGTGGGCGCCGGATCCGGCTGTGCGGACTTGGAACGCGCTCCCGGGGCTCGTACCTGTCGCTGGCTGGTCCCCGAGCCCGGTGGCCCAGGCTTACCCTTCCCCGGAGGAGGAGTAAACTGGGACTCACTCAAGGGCTGGTGCCAGGCGGCGCGCACACGCACTGGCTTTCAGAACGGAGAAAGGTCAGTTCTGGAAACTGCAGGTGGATAGTGTGTAACTGTGCCCTTCATCGCATTTAGGGAGAGAGGTCGAGACCAGCCAGCGGTGTAGACTTACTGACGGGACGTACCGACCAGACGCTCTTACTGGTCTCGTAACCGATCAAGTTAACAGACGGGTGAATGAAGGAGACGTTAGGACAGGAGCGCGTGTGAATTTGAGCACGAATCCGCACGCCTCGGACAGCTCTTAGGGAGCTTAGTGGGACGCTGGCGGGGGAACCGTGCAGGTTTGCAGATTTGTAGTTGGGCAGTAACTGCTCAGAATCTTGATTAGTGGCTCTTGGCTTCTGGAAGGAGTTCTGAAAGACCTCACTGCTTTGGCTTTGGCCTCATTTCGTCTAGTGTTTGTACTTTTCTTAATGTGCCCGCTGCCAAAAATAATAGAAGGTGCAGTGCCTCTCAGGTGCTCTAACGAAGGCTTAGGATGGAGAATGTAAAATTTGCCTTGACGTTGGGCTGGGAACCTAATCCCCCCCATCTTTCCCATCTTCCTGAATGGCATCACCGGTCACTTGGGTTTTCAAGCCCCGAACTTAAGAATAATACTCCTTCTCTTATTCATGAAGACGGTTCATAATGAAGTCTTGTGGCCTCTTCCTCAAAAATGTGTTCGCAGTGAGCCCCACCTCTTCTATCGCCAGTGTCCTTGGCTCCCCAGCCCCCTTGTCTCCAGGTGGACTTGAGTCCCAGGTAGTCTGGCCCCAGCCTAGGTCCATCACCTGTCCATGGAGGGGCTCTTTAAACGTACATCAAAGGGCCACACCCTGATTAAAACTCCTCAAAGGATTTCTCTTAAAGTAAAATCTACATTACATTCCTGCAGGATCCTAATTGATCTGGCCTTTGTCTAGGGCTCATTTCCCTCTTTCCTTGCTGTAGCATTCAATTCTTCGTGTTCCTCGCAGATATTCTGAGAATCCGCCTCCTCTGACTCCTCCCTTAGGTCTCAGGGCGTCAGCTTCCTAAAAAAGGCCTTCCTCAAACCTGCCTGCAAATAACTTCACTTTGCGCCAGTCTTTTTCTACCACAGTGGTTCTCAAAGTGTGGTTCGTGGACCCCTGGAGTTCCCGGAGGCACTTTCAGGGGTCTGCAAGGTAAATCTTTTCATAGCGATACTGTTTGGTTTCTCCACTTGGTTAACATTTGCCCTAATGGTACAAAAACGATTAGGAGTAAAATTGCTGACGCCTTTGCATGAATCAAGACAGTGGTGTATTTCACTCAAAACAGCATACTCAATCTATCAAAGTAAAATAATTTGCAGGAAAATGAAACACAACATATTGATGGCAACAGAGAGAATACAGAAGCAGATAGGAGGATCCGCTTGTTTTGTCAGACATTAAAAAGATTTCTAAAAGTGAAAACTCTTTTCACTGTTTTTTTTTTTTTGAGAATATACTTTTCATAAAAATATGTATTTGCATTAACATATGCTAGATGTTTGCTTTTAATTGAAGAGCTATTTTAAACAGTGCTCAGTTTGAGTAGGGCGAATAATGATGTAATCTATATAAACTTAAGGTCTTCAGAGGCCTCAGTAATATTTAAGAACGTGAGAAGATCCCCAGATCAAAATGTTTGAGGACTGTTGCTCTGTCACTCACTCTGTTAATGATACCTCTCATTGCCTGAAATTACCTTGTTTTCTGTGTTACCGTTATGAATTTTATTCCTAAGAAAATGTGGAAGATCGGTGGGGATTTTTACAGGCGGGGAAATGCAGCTCAGAGAGGTGAAGGGATTTGGAAGGTTTCCCCGCCTAGTCAGCACAGTTGAGATTTGAACCTACGTTTGACCAGACGGTGCGTCGTATTGTTCCACCTTGATAAACATAAAGCCCTACACATGGGTTAGTTTATTTAAAGCGTTTTAAAGCACTGCCTGTCGCCGTGTAGGGGCTGGGTTGCAAAGTTCGACAGCAGAGAGGTCATCTCTGCCTTGGCTCCTCAGGACCCTGTGTCCTGCGACGGTGGGGACTCTGCTTCGGGCAGCAGGTAACGGGCGCTGGAAGTGCGGGGTTCCCGGAGAGGATGCTGTCAGTATGGAAACCTCAAGAGGAGGTGGGGGTAGGCCCGCTGACAGACCTTTCTGGAAGTAATTGGCTCAGGACAAGTGCAGTGGTCCACCCTTCTCCGCAGTTTCCATTTCCATCTGTTCGAGCCCCGTGGGCCGAAGCATATGATCCTCTTTGTGGCCTGTCCTCAGGAGGTCACGGTGGCCCCACGCTGTGTCCCCCTGCCTCACAGGCCTGAGGTCACTCACCTCCCTTCATCTGGTCACGCGGGGACTGTATCATCTGTCCTCACCAGAAGGGCGGGTGCAGCACAGTAAGAGAGAGGGCGACCCCACGCACACGGCTTCTGTAGAATGTCGTCACAGGTGTCTACTCGGCTATTAGTTCTTGGTGATCTCGTACTGTGCGCAGTGTATGCTCAACTTTGTGGTAGGTGTGTAAGCGTAGGAAAAGACCCGATGTGCAGGGTTCCACGCCCTCTGTGGTTTCTGGCATCCGCCGGGGATCTTGCAGGACACCAGCTGCGGGGGGGGGGGGGGGGGCGGCAAGGGGGACCCCGGGGGGGGCGGGGGGGACCCCGTGGTGAGTAAGCCTGGGCTCCCAGCTGAGGGGCGTGTTTGTCGAGCCCTTGCTTGGCGCCTGGCACTCTCCTGGGCGAGTAAAGCTGGGTGAGACAGGAGTGCTTCCTCCTCACGCTTTAGTTTTGCTAAGCAGTAGTGACCTTGATGGAAGCCACATTTTGGGACCTTGTCTGGCCTCCGTTTGTTTTTTCCAGTGCGCTGGTACGCGCTTTTTCTCCCGGGCTGTACCTGTGGTCGGCCTCCCGCTCACTTTCTGTTTTCTGTCGGAGGAATATTTGTAACGCTTCATTTCCAGAGCTGAGAGCTGAGACGGAGCTTGAGCCAAACGGATCCACAAGTCCTCTGTTGCTCAGATGATCACTTCGGGCCACTCCAGATTTTATTACGCGTGTTCAGGAAGCTGCTGTCCCCTCCAAGGGCACCGGGCTAGTGGGAAGGGCTCAGCAGTAGGATTTTGTGTGCGAGCCGGCAGGAGGCCCCGTGCCCTCAGATTTAGAGGTGAATCCTCTGCTTCAGCGGGCAGAACTAGGTACTCCTGGCGGTAACAGTTAAGGGGAGACAGATTCTGCTTCGAAGAAGAACTTTCTGACAATATCAGGGGTGCAAGGATGAAAATATATACATTTTTAGTATATTTTGAGACAGAGAGAGACAGAGCATGAGCAGGGGAGGGGCAGAGAGAGAGGAAGACACAGAATCCGAAGCAGGCTCCGGGCTCTGAGCTGTCAGCACAGAGCCCGACGTGGGGCTCGAACTCACGGACTGTGAGATCATGACCTGAGCTGAAGTCGGATGGCCAACCAACTGAGCCACCCAGGCGTCCCGAAAAGATTTTTTGATAAAGAAGTACCCTTCACTCTCTGTAGTTGAACTTTTTAGGTAGGCAGAAACTTGGAGTTTTTAGTATTTTGAGGAAAGTGTATTAGGCAACACAAAATTTAAAGATTTTACTATCCTGGAAACAAGTAGTGAGTTAACATGAGTTCAAAATCTTGGTCTTTTCACAATAAAGGAAAAATACTTCATTATAAGGATGAATTTAAAAAAAAATCTTGGTCTCTGACACAAATACAGCCTGGGAAAACTGTACTACACCATAATTCTTCATTAGATAAAATCAATTCAGTGCTTTTTAAAATAATCGTTATCATATATCAAGGTCTTTATATTTTCTCTGTATACAAAGACTGTGTCTCTGTATACACGGAGAGTAGTTTGAAAAGTAGTTTTCAAACTACTTTTAGTGTTAGAACTTTCTTCCGTGAAATAATACAGCAAGGTCTCAAGGGGTGGTTTTCATCCTTGGCAAAACGTCGATGAAATTACCTGAGGAGATTTAAAAAATCCCGATGACCGGGCCTTGAGTCCAGTTATTTCCAAACCGGTGAGGTGGAACCTGGGTGATTCTGCTGTGTGGTCAAGGCTGAAAACCATTGATCTGTGGCAGGGCTGTGCAGGTTGAAAGGCATGAGACTGAGGGTTTCCGAGATGGCCTTCTAGGGTGCCGTCCCCCCAAATTCCTCTCAGCAGAGCGGGAAAACTGTTGCTTTAGTGGATTAGAATACTTTACTTAATAAGCAGCACCAACGGGGGTCTGAATTCTGAATACGGGAGTCAGCCACAGAGGCTAGCAGAGCAGGGGAAGGTAACAGGTGCCAGTGCTTCTGGGGGTTTCAGAGAAGTGTGGGGGTCCTGTTCTGTCCACGGGGGCGGGTTCCTGCTCTGCTCCGTCCAGTTATCGCCGTGGCTTGTGATTTTTCAAGAGAAGCCAGACCTGTATGTTTTTGAAAGCCTTATTATCGTATTTTGGTAATGATGTTAATCAAACAGAGCATCTATACAGGAAGTGTGCGGATTTTAAAGTGAAGAACTTCACGTATGCACAACATCGGTGGTATCTTAAAAGTTCCTTTTGTTCCTCCCAGTTACTACCACCTCCCTCTCCGCCCCACTGTCCTCTTCTGATACCTCAGGTTAGTTCGACTTGCTTTCAAACTAAGTTGGATTCACAGTATGTACCCTTTTGTTTCTGGCTTCATTCATTCAGTGTTTGCTTTTATGAGATCATCCCTGTTCTCGTTTATGGGTTTTATTTTTTAATGCTTTTATGTATTTATTTTGAGAGAAAGAGCAAGTGGGGAGGGGCAGAGAGGGAGAGAGAGAATCCCCAGCAGGGCTCTGCGCTGTCAGCGCAGAGCCCTGCTGGGGGCTGGAGCTCATGAAACCTGAGATCGGGACCTGAGGCAAAATCAAGAGTCTTGATGTTCAACTCACTGAGCCACCCAGGCACCCCTCCCTGCTATTGTTTGGCAGAGATAGGTTCATTTACATGGTTGTATATTATTCCACTGTGTAACACACTGTCAGTTTGTCCTTTCTGCTCTGGGTGCTTGGATGGTTTCCACTTTGGGGCTATTACAGGTCAGCGCTGCTGTGAACTTGTATGCGTTTCTGGGTCCCAGCAGACACTGCCGAACAGTTGTCTAGTGACTGTGCTAGTTTAATCTCCTACCAGCAGTGTCCGAGAGTCCCGTCTGCGCTGTCCTTTTAAGATCTTAACTATTCTGGTCTGTGTAGTGTTAATCTTGACTTCTAACTTGCGCTTCGGTGCTAATGAGGACTTTATGTTCATTAGCCGTTTGTTTTCTCTTGTGAGGCTCCTGTTTAAGTCTTTTCCCACTTTCCTCCTGGGTTGGATATCTTATTTATGTATTTTTAGTTAATAGACTTCGCTTTTTATAGCAGTTTCAGGCTTACGTTAAATTGAGCAGAGAGTACCTAGTTCCTCTATACTTCTTATCATCCCCCTCCCCACTCCCCCCCCCCCCAGGATTTCCCCTCTTATTCTCATCTTGTAATAGTGTTATATTTGTAACAATGGATCAATTTTGTAGTAAAGTCCCTAGTTTACGTTAGGGTTCACTGTCTCCATAGTTCTGCCTGCTCTCAAGTGGGAATCATACCATACAGAGCTTCGGACTGCCCTCTTTCACTAAGCGATATGCAATTAAGATTCCCTCACATCTCTTCATGGCTTGACAGCTCATTTCTTTTTATTGTTGAATAATATCCCATTGTCTGGATGTGCCACAGTCCATTTATTTACATTTTGAAGGATATCTTGGTTGCTTCCGGTTTTGGGCAGTTGCGACTTGTTATAAACGTTTGTGTGCCGGGTTTTTTGTGCGGACATAAGTTTCCAGCTCGTGTGGGTAAACACTGTGCTGGATGGTGTGGGGAGACTGAGTTTCGCTCTGTAAGAGATCGCCGCCCTCTTCCAAAGTGGCTGTGCCATTGTGCATTCTCATCAGCAGAGAATGGGAGTTTCTGTTGCTTCACATCCTCGTTAGCATTTGGTATTGAGTTTTTTAGATTTTAGTCCTTCTCCTAGGTGTACGGTGGTGTGTCATTGTTTGAACTCGCAGTTCCCTTCTGAGATACAGTGTAAACCATCTTTTTGTATGCTTGCTTGACATCTGTATATTTTTGGTGAAGAGTTGTGTGTCTTTTCATTATTGATTTATAGGAGTTCTTTGTATATACTGTGGAGGAGTTCTTTTACTTTGCCCTTCACTCTTCTGAGGATATCTTTCCATGAAAGAAATTCCCAATCTTAATATTGTCTAACATCAGTTCTTTCACGTTTAGTACTTTTGGGACCTGTGTAGGGAATTTTTGACAGTCGTAAGATCATGGAGACCTGTCCTTAGGTGTTCTATCTAGATGCTTCATTGTTCTACTTCTCACCTGTAGATTGACAATTCTTCGTCTACTATTTAAGGGCATTTGCATTGTTTTTAGCTGCCGGCTGTCATAGTAATGCTTCTGTAAGCATTTTTAAACATGTGGTTTGATTTTTTTTAAGAGAGGGAGAGCACGTGTGGGAGAGGGGCAAAGGGAGAGAGAATTTTAAGCAGACTCCACACCCAGAGCGGAGCCCAGTGCGGGGCTCGATCTCAGGACCATGAGATCGTGACCTGAGCTGAAATCAGTTAGATGCTCAACCGACTGAGCCACCCACGTGCCCCTAAACATGTTTTTGGTCCACATATGTGCAGGTTTCCGTGGGGCTATACCTGGGAGCTGAATTGCCGGGTTCAGGGTTTATGTGCGTTCAGCTTTGGTCAATGCTGCCAGATGGTTTTCGAGTGATTGTAGTGATTTTAACTCATTCTCATGGTACATGCGATTTCCAGTTGCTTCATATTTCATCCATCCTTGTTTTCGTCTGTCTTTTTAATTCTGGCCTTCCTAGTAGATGTGCATTTTGCTTTTCTGGAGAAGTATTTTTTGTTTCCTATTTATTATAACTTGGATTTCCACAACCACCCTGTAAATCCCCTGTAAGGAAACCAGCCTCATCTTTGGAGGAAGAATTGAGCCAAGCGACGGATTATCTGGTTTGCGGAGACCTTACCACTTGGCAGGACGGACACTCAGAAGTCTCATGACCGCTAGGCCTGTTTTCATCACCATCTCTCTAATCTGTGACCCACGACCCAAACTTTTAAGCTATAGATACCCATTTTTAAAGATAGGTACGTTAAAAATAGCATGTCCTACACATACATACGTCATTGGAAATCGGGACAGGCTCTCGGACGGGGCCACGCACAGTTTCCTGTGGCAGTCTTCATTCAGCTCTACCCGATTGTTGTCGCAGTGCTGACATGAACCGTACGTTCGCAGAGATGAGAGACAGCGTTGGCAGCGAATACATCAATAAGAAATGATTCTGTCACATATGGAAAATTAGTTTTGTGCATCGTCTAAGGAGGTTATTCTCAGCAGTAACACTCTCAGATCAGTCTCAAAAAGGCCCTGTTACTTTTAGACCTTGGGCCTAGATATGTTTTAGCTAGCTGGTGGGGCTTTAGATCCCGGAGGCTTTATTTTGTTGTAATTTTAACGCACTGTAGTTTTGTTAAATTTGGATAATGTGTGGTGTCTAAATATACAGCCACCTGAGTTTAAAGTCTTTCTTTAGAAATCAAAATTTACAGGTAATAAAAGCAAATATTTGAAAGAGGATTTGATAGTCCTTTTAAAAGCAGAGAAAAGGTAATCTGAGTCATGAAAGGGGACCAGGTACCTACTGATGGGCATTGAAAGTGCTCCTGGGTAAAGGTGAACTTTACCGTGGGAATATGAGCGGCCTGACCCTATTAGGGACCATGTAATGAGTTTCTGACCGAGTATTTATCTTTAACTCTGTGCCACAGATATGTTTCATATCATGTATCATGAAACCAGTGCCAGTGTTTCTGACTCTGATTCTCATTGAAACTCCTCATGGTTGGTTTTTTTTTTTTTTTTAATGTTTGTTTATTTTTGAGAGAGACAGAGCATGAGTGGGGGAGGAGCAGAGAGAGAGGGAGACACAGAATCTGAAGCAGACTCCAGGCTCCAAGCTGTCAGCACAGAGCCTGACATGGGGCTCGAACTCACCAGCCGTGAGATCGTGACCTAAGCTGAAGTCGGACACCCAACCGACTGAGCCACCCAGGCACCCCAAAACTCCTCATGGTTTTGACCAGTGCTTTGGCTTGACAGTCCGTTGAATCTATTTTATACGGAAAGAACACAAGCAGTCTTGGGCTGATAACTGACATAAAGTACTGTTGATAGAATCCCAGTTCATCTGCTGTTTTCACAGTAGGCATAATGTTGAAATTGGGGTCTTGTCTCAGAAATCAGGACCTTAAGAGGCAGGGAAGCCTGATTCTAGGACTTGAAAGTCACTCCCACTTCTGCCCTGGCTTATTGTGTGATTTTGACCAAGTAGCTAAATTTCTCTGGGGTCTTTGTTTCCTTAGTTATGCAGCCAAGGTATGGACTGTATAACTCACCATTCCCCCAGAGTAAATTTTATCTCTTACTTTTTAATTCTTTTTGAACAGGTAATACATTCTAATGGTTTGGAATTTTAAAAAATGGAAGTCCCTTTCCCAGCCCTCGTCCCACTCACGTAGTTGCCATTTTTTACAGGTCACCAATGCTGTTATTTTTTCCTGTAGTTTCTCAAGGATATCGTGTGCACATACAAGCAAACGCACGGTAAATCTCTGCCCCATCGTCCCTTTATTAAAGCAGTAATAGCACCGCGAACATACTGCTTTTTTCATCGACTACATTTTGAGAATTACCTTCATTTCCAAATGAATATTTACTTAATAGTAGATACATTTGAATAGATGATAGAGGTCAGATTCAAACAGTGCCAGAATCTTCCCTGACAGTACTCGCCTCTCTCGGTGCGGGCACTCCTGAGTTGACAGATGCTTGTTCCTTCTGAGAGGAAAGCGGGTGCTTGTGGCTGGAGCTGTTGACCCGAGCACTGGGTTTTCTGAAAGATTCTAGGGAGAAGATAATGGCTCCTGGAACAACCGCATGGCTAGAGAACATGTGCGCAAAGTCGGAATGGTTGGTGGGTACGCAACAAGCTGGAGAGGTACCGAGTGTAACTTAGGTCATTTTGAGGCGTGAGTCAGGCTGAAAGTGGAGATTAGATATGTTGGTCTTGGGAGCTTCAGACAACCGGGGAGAGACCGAAAGAGTCATAACTTTCATCTTACCTCCGACTACTTAGCAAATACTCGCTGGGCGCTCGGGACGTGCCAGGCTTTGAGCGAGGCTTTGGAGACACCGTGATGACCTAGATAGGTTCATGGCCCCCCCCCCCCCCCCCCCCGTGCTTGCCCCTGAACCGCTCCTGTCCGAATCGGAGAACAGGAGCAAGTAGGAAGCAGTAAGAGAAAGGGGAGAATGATAGGGAAGTGGCCCCCGCGTGAAGCAGGGTGGTGGCTGTCAGACTCCCCGGGGCCCGCGGGGCAGCCTCAGAAGGCAGCTGGGGTCAGGGGGCAGAGGTCACGTGGGTGTTGGAAGACGGGCCTATCGCAGAAGATAGGTCAGTGATACTTTGGAAGGTTTCTATTCAAAAACATGAAAAGAGATACAAAGTTGAGGGGTTAGTTCGGTCTAGAAACTGAAACTGGTGTATCTCATTTTAATATTGATTATATAATCATAATTATAGAATTAGTATGCACACTATGTAATATATAATTATAATTATATCGATTAATAATAGTTATCGATACTGATATCCGATATTTAATACTGAGAATGCCTCAGCAGGATTTATGGATAGCCGAGGTCATCAATGCACGGTGCTTGAGAATTTCAGTCAGGAGATGCAGATTTGAGGTAGGTCAGTGGAATGCTATAAATGTAATAGATTTTGTGGAACTCTCGTGTCACAGACAGGCATTTTGTAGAAGACATCAACTTAGAGGGGCACCGGACTGGCTCAGGAAGAGGAGCACAGAGCTCTTGATCTCTGGGTTGTGAGTTCGAGGTCCACACTAGGTGTAGGGATTACTTAAAAATAAGATCTTTGAAAAAAAAAAAAAAAGAGAGGGGGGCCTGGGTGGTTGAGTCGGTTAAGCGTCCAACTTCAGCTGGGGTCATGATCTTGTGGCTTATGGGTTTGAGCCCCACTTCGGGCTCTGTGCTGACAGCTCACAGCCCCGGAGCCTGCTTCTGATTCTGTGTCTTCCTCTCTGCCCCTCCTCCCTTACCCTCTGTGTGTGTGTGTGTGTGTGTGTGTGTGTGTGTGTGTGTGTGTCTGAAAAATAAATAAACATTAAAAAATGTTTAAAAAAAAAAGAGAGATCAACTTAGCTCTTTAGATTGGAGATAAGGAGCAGACCTTTGCCATTAAGATTTAGCTGACTGGGCTGAGCTGCCATGCCCGGTCTGGGAAGAGGACCAGTTTGTAAGAGAGCTCATCCCGTCCCAGGTCCTTACAGAGCAGGCCTGCATAAAGCTGTGGAGCAGTGTGGTTGTGGAGGGCCGTGGAGGGCCGTGGAGCGGAAGGACAGCATTAGAGGTGGCTGTGCCCCTCAGTCATTGGCAGGCTTGTCCTCGTAGTGCCAGGAGGCGTTATCTGTCTCATTTCATCTGAGCGACTCTGAGGCTTTATTGTTTTGGAGCTGGTCAGTTATTGTATACTCTTGAGAATCTCCGTGTGGAGTTAAATGATTCTGAAACTAGCGTTCACATTTTTTTCGAGGAAAACAAAGCTGCTCAAACAATTTTTTTTTAAGTTTATTTATTTTTCGGAGAGAGAGAGAGAGGGGGCGGGGGGGGGGGGGGAGAGGATCCCAAGCAGGCTCCACCTCCGCGTAGAGCCTGACGCAGGGCTCGATCTCACAGACCCTGAGATCTTGACCTGAGCTGAGTTCAAGAGTCTGACTCTTAACTGACTGAGCCACCCAGACGCCCCTGCTCAATTTCTGATCTTTGTACAGTCAGTGTTTGTTTAAATTTGGTGGTGAATTTGTGTCCTTGGAGTCAGGAAGAGCAGACAGTTGAAGAGAATGTGTTCGTGCCTGTGCGTGTTAGGTGACTAGGTAAACTGATCTCAGAGTGGTCATCCCCTGCCTCTGGGGGCGGGGACGGGCAGAAAGGCGTACTTGAAAAATCCTGGCCTGAGTGAACTCTTAGATTTGGGCCCTGCTGGATGCAGGTGGCTCTGTGCTTACTCTGCGTGTGTGGAGTCGGGTACCGAGGACACCGACCTGATTTGGACAGCATCAGGAACGTGTGCTGCCCGAGTGTCACGTGACGTTCCTCGGGCCGCTTCTTAACAATGCAGCTGTCCCCAGGAGGGCGGACCGTTCGTGTGATCACGCCTTACTTAGATCCATGGCCCCTTAAACAATCTGGTGGCCTCTGTGGCTGCGGACATGCTACCTCTCCCCCAGCACAATGGGAAGTGCGTGGACGTGTGGGTTTCACAGGGTTTGTGGACCTCCTAAGCTCATCCTAAGGATACATTTGTTTCATGGGCTTTTTTCTGAACAACACGTACTCTGTGGACTGGAAATTGGAAATTTGAATGAACTTGAAGAGGTGATAGGCGAAAGAGTTCTTTGTAAGGCCCGGGACGCTGTCCGGAAAGAACAGTGTGCATGATAGAGCCCACCTCGCCCTGGGAGGAAGGCTTCGTACTTTCTCAGTGCAGAGAAATGACGTGTGCAAAGCCTGTGCCCCCAAAGCAGAGCGAAAGTCGAGAGATGCTGTGGATTTTAAAATTATGCTCGCTGTGGAAACTAAGACATGTTTTTCCCTTGTAGTTACGCTTTGATTTGAATAATCGTTTTAAGTTTGTGTTTGAACCAAATTAATAGTGTATTATCACTGGTGGAAGGGACGTACTGAAAACATGATTTTAGTATGTTTTGAGCTTCGTTAAGGAGGGAGGTCTTGCTTCTTAAGATAAAAATCTTCCCTGGAAAAGTCTTAATTCATAAGCAAAACAATGTGATTTTCAGGTTTGAGTGTATAGTCTCTTATCTCTTGGGTTTTATCTGTTAGTTGCAGGTAATTACATAATTACATCCTTTCTCATTTTGGGCTGTCATTAAGCAGTTTCAGCATAGACGCTATGAACATTGTTTCGTTCTACGTCCTGAAGTAGCCTTTTAGTTTTGTGTTTATTGAGGAGCTCTGTCACCACTGTGTTCAGCCATTCCGTGGAAACAGTCGCTACTGAGTTCCTAAAACACAATTTTCAACAGATGTTTTACTTGAACATTCTCAACTTCCCAAACTGTTTCTTTCCATAGTACAAACTTTTCCAAAGGGAATAATATATCAATTGACGTCCCAGCAACCATTTTTGGGGGGACCTGGGGAGTCCTAAAACATTTGTTACTAATTTACTGTAGAAATGTTGAATGCATGTCTGTGAACAGAATGTGGATATAGTTGAAGATAAATAGAATAAAAGTTATGTGCATCTTTTCTATAGTAGACCCGTTTGTTTCTGGATGAAGTTGTGGTCTATCGAACTGTGTCAGTGTTTCTAGAAACGAATCGGCTTTACCCGGGGTCCGCCGGAGGAATTCTTGAAGGTGCCACCCACTCTCTGTGCCCGGCCACCCCACCTCCTCCGTGGCCTGGCCTCTGCCCCGCCCCCCATCCGTGGCCACACTTCTCCTTCAGGGCACTTGCACCTTAGGAGAAGGACTTTTGGCCAAACTTGGAACTGTGGCTTCTTTTCTCAAGGGAGGCATTTAAAGGTCTTTTGAAAATGTGGAATGCCCATGTTTACCACATGGACGTTTGAGAAACAGAACACTTTCTGGAGCTTACTTTAACCTAGAGTCTTAAAATCAACCCTGCTTTACTTCCAGATTTCTAAATTTTAATGTTTTGAGTCAGATTTGATACAAAGAGTCGTACGTGCTGTTATTTCTAGCTCTCGTATCATTAACATGTATTATGTATTTGTGTCTAAATTATAGTAAGACTTGGAGTTTATTAAAAGAGTTGTAGCAGTTTTGGACATCTTTATTTCCTGAAATTCTTGACGAATTTGTGTGATTATTGCATATTTTTATTAGAAAATACTCTTATGTTTGTAGCTGTTGACCTGAGTGGTGTCGAGAAGCGTATCGTGAGGCCCAGGGCTCATCCGGACGGAGCACTGCCGGCCTCTGTCCGTCTGACCGGTAACCATCGGGGGACGAGTTTTCTCCTCTTTGACTTATCTTGCTCTGCGGCAGTTTTCAGAGGTGGATTGAGTGCTCCAGTTCGCTTTTCTGTCTCCACCTGAGTTTTGTTTGCTGCGTGATGGAAGAGGAACAGTGGGGGTTATCGGTGAATCCTCAAAGTGGCTTAGAGGTGAAATGCCTCTGCGATTTCAGGTGGCTTTGAAACCATGTTAAGGCCAAAGGCAAGGCTAATAGACTTGGCTTTCGTGTGTCTTTGTGTGGATATCAAGCTCAGGAGTTTAGCTTCAGGTTTCTAAAAACCCTACCACGGGGACTTAGAATTCTTTCGTGCTGTGCCTCAGGCGTCCCAGCGTTTCTCGTATCTAATTTAAGAACGTGTCCGCTTAAAACATTTAAGATACCATTAATTTCTTCTAAATTCTCTTGCAAATCTCTGATGTCATTTGGTTTCTAAATAATAACCAAATAACTTAGTTTTATTTATGTGATGAGAATAACAACTGGTATTTATTGTCTATACTTATGCAATTTTATAGATGGAGTTTTAACATTGAATGCGGAGAACACTAATTATGCCTATCAAGTTCCAAACTTCCATAAGTGTGAAATCTGTCTGCTATCTTTTCCAAAAGAGTCCCAGTTTCAACGCCACATGAGGGATCACGAGCGAAATGACAAGGTATGTATTCTCAAGAGGGGTGTCAGAAATGTGAGCGTTGAAACTGGAGGTATTGTGAAAATCACCACGTCAAATAAAACTTTTCCTTGTAAGTTAGATTCCTCAGTCGTGGAGCGTTTTATCTTACGTCAATAAATCTTTGACGTTTTGTGTTAAGTTGTAGTCGTTTCCTAGCCATTATATTGGTTAATGAGACGAAGGGGGGGTTTGCCTAGGGAATCTAGGTGTTGAAGTTCTCTGTCAGCGGACGAAAGAAATAATCTCAAAACGGGACTTTCAGTAGTTCGCTTTCTGTATGCCTGAACACAACATTGGTGTATCTTGATGGGTTTGTCTCCAGCAGGGAGCGTTATCCTTAAGGTGTCTTGCATTTTATAAGAGATTCCAGATACTTTAGATCGAATTTCAGCAGGGACTAACACTATCTTAAATAGAGATTTGAATCCTTCTTTTCAGGGCCCCTTGTGGGCTAGGTTAAGAGTATTAGTGTCCTAATGGAATGATCTGCCCGATAGATCGGAAGTGGCAGTTAGAACCACCATTAAAAAGTGGTTGTTGACTTTCCTCTGGATGAGGAGAACGTAAGCCGGTGAGCCATTCGAGTTCAGATGACCAGGGAAGTCTCCTTTGGAGAACAAGAGGTGACTCACTCTGGCTTTGTCTGCAGTGCGAATATTAGAGATAACATATGACCAAGTATAATAACGTTAGTGCTGGTACCGACTGGGACCACCCTCCCAAGCGGAAAATCTGAAAATACTGACTCTTCAGGGTCTTGATACTTCAGAAATGCCAGCGATTACTTTATCTTTCTACAAGTAAGTGGCAGAACACTTTTCATTTGGGGGAAATTTTAGACCGTGAGAATCAACTCTCTGAAAACCTAAAAATGTTGATTACTTGTTTTACTTGAAGTGATATTGTTCAGAGCAGTAGAGTTGATCAGAAAAGAACGGAAAAATCCAACCCAGTGAGTTGAAATTTCTCCCCTTTCTTTTCTTTTCTTTTTTTTTTAATGTTTGTTTGTTTATTTATTTATTTGAGAGAGAGAGAGAGAGAGAGAGAGAGAGAGAGAGAGAGAACACGAGAACGCCCAAGTGGGGGAGGGGCAGAGAGGGAGGGAGACAGAATCCGAAGCAGGCTCCAGGCTCTGAGCTGTCAGCACAGAGCCCTACTCGGGGCTCGAACCCACAAACTGCGAGATCATGACCTGAGCTGAAGTCAGACGCTTAACCAGCTGAGCCACCCAGGCGCCCATACGTATATTTTTTTAAATGTTTATTTATTTATTTTTGACAGAGAGCGAGAGAGCATGAAGGAGCACAAGTGAGGGAGGGGCAGAGACAGGGAGACAGAACCTGAAACAGGCTCCGGGCTCTGAGCTGTCAGCACAGAGCCCAACGTGGGGCTTGAACCCACAAATTGCGCTAAGTCGGATGCTCGACCGACTGAGCCACCTAGGTGCCCACGTTTATTTTCATAGAGACTATATCCTGATGCATTTATATGCAGCATTTCTTTTTCAAGATATTTTCTACATACATGTGTTGTCATCCTTATAATCTTCTGAGGAATTTTGCCAGGAGCTTTGCTGTGTCCATTTTGGATTTATTGACTTCAGGTCCAGAAGAGACTTCAGAAATTCCTTAGAAAGATTGTAGATCATGGTACTTGTTGATATTTGAATGACATTTATTATGGAAAGATTGTGTTTCAGTGGCTTCTTGACTTTTCTCTCCAAATAGCCACATCGATGTGACCAGTGCCCCCAAACATTTAATGTTGAATTCAACCTGACACTTCATAAATGCACCCACAATGGGGAAGACCCTACCTGTCCTGTGTGTAACAAGAAGTTCTCCAGAGTGGCTAGTCTCAAAGCACATATTATGCTGCATGAAAAGGAAGAGGTAATTATTTTGGCCTATACTTTGTTCATGGATTTTTAAAATGCATCTAATCCTTAGGGGGATTTGAGGTGGAAACTAGTGTAAAAAAGCCTTGCGTATAGATTTCAAGGAGATAATGATCACTAAATGTGCCTTGGCTGAATCTCTAGTTGACTGACAAAACGTTTTCTTTTTCGGCTATGTCAGTACCTTAGGGCAGAGACCCTTCAATGTTTGGTATATTTCCCCTACCCACCCCCCCCCCCTTTTTTTTTTTTTTTTTTTAATCAGAAATGAACTTTTGTAGGATTCTGCAGTGGCCAGAAGTAAATATTCTGTCTCTAAAGACGGTAGTGTCTCCTTGCTTGGCGTCTGAACCCCCTGAGGTGTGGGAATTTGGGGGAAGAGAAGTTCATGATGACCCAAAGTAGGTTAAACACCACAGTCAGGGACTCTGTGAGGACCACAGGTGTGGTATCGGGAGCACTTGAGGGCCGACGGGGCTGCAGTGCTGAAGAGGGAAACGCAGGCTCTCTGTCGCTGGTGAGGGGGCGGGGGTGCTTGTGTCTGCAGTGTGTAAATGGCTGCTGCTTTGAAAATATTAACCCCCCCATATCTCTGCTTATTGTGTAAAATTAGGAACATGCAAAAAAGTAAAAAGGGGAAAATAAAAGTTTTAATTCTACTCTCCAAGGATGGTTACAGATAACTGTTTGGTATATTTTCCTCCTGAGACAGAAAAACAAATACATGATTGAAGTCGCATGCGGAAAATTTGCATCCTAAAAATTGAGTTCATACTTTCTACATAGGTTTGTCTCTTCTTTTTATATGTCTTTGCTTTTTAATACAAAATAATATGTTTTTATCTTTTTGAAACTTACTGTATAGGTAATATGTATTTACTTTGGAAAAAAGCTGGAAACTAAAGATTAAGAAGAGTAACATTATTAAAAGAACCAATAATCACAACATTTAGAATGCGTGTATAATCTTTCAGGCTTTTTTTTTTGCTATATGTGCTTTCCACAATAGTTTATATATATATAAGAATAGTTTAAAATTGTTTTTTAATGTTTATTCATTTTTTGAGAGACAGAGAGAGATAGATCATGAGCGGGGTAGGGCAGAGAGAGAGAGGGAGACACAGAATCCGAAGCAGGCTCCAGGCTCCGAGCTGTCAGCACAGAGCCCGACGTGGGCTCACAAACCATGAGATCGTGACCTGAGCTGAAATCGGGTGCATAACTGACTGAACCACCTGGATGCCCCTATGCTTTTTTAATATTATAAATAATACGTCTTTCTATGCATCTTTAATTATTTCATTAGGATAGATGCCTACAGTTGGATTTGCTGAATTGATAATACTTTTTCAGGTCTTTATAGAATGCCACGTTATGTTGTGGGAAGCCTGTGCTGCTTTATACGTTCTCCCGCACGGTGTAGGCGTGCCTTGTCTCGCTCGTTGTTTTTGGTTTTGTTTTTGTGTTTTTTGAAAAGCAGAAAACGTGTGTGTTGAACAGTCTATTAAAATATTCTGGACTAATTTCGACACTCACGTGGTAAGAAATCCGAGTGGGGAGGGTGAGAGCAAGGTGTCGAGGCGTCCTGGAAGCGGTGTCTGTCCGCTTGCCTGGCATCCCGGGCGTGTGCAGGTCTCTGCAGCCCGGTCGGTGCGCGCCGTCCGTCCTGCTCCTGTTGTCTTCAGCTGTGCAGCCTCGGTGGCATTCCGCTTGTGTTCATCTGGGCCGTCTCATTCTCTTCAACAACCACACGGCGTCACCTGCAGACGCACGTGCGGAAGTCGGCAGGCCACCGTCCCTCTTCTAGGTGGCCTTCAGCTTTTCGTAGATACAGACAAGGCTGCAGTGAGCAGCGCGTTCAGTTCCAGATCTGGTCCCTGGGACTTGCTCGGAACTCCTTCCCACATCTAAAATTACTTTGCAAGGCCCCGCCGCGTCTCGCGGTGCAGGTGCACGTGCAGCGCGGCACCCGCGCCCGTTGCACCTCGCGGGCGCTCACACCGATCCCTCGGTTCCGGTCCTCCCGTGGGCCTTGCGCTTGCCCCCCGGCTCGGCCCGCGTGTCGGCACGCCCCTCCCCTCCCTCTGCCCTGCAGTTGTCCCTGGAATAGTTCCACAGCCACCTGCTGGGACCCCTGTCCGCGAGCCCAGGAAGCCTCGTCCGTCTGGGGAAGTCAGCGCCGGGCTCTGGCGTCCAGTCCACTTCTGTTTCACGTCCGCCCCTTTCCGTCGGATTAAGCACCCGCCCCGGCTTTGGGTTCAGTGAGTGTGACCACACAGCCCACAGCAGAGTAGGGATTGAGGGGCGAGGGGGCGTTCGGTTTCGAATATCTGCAAGGTAGCCTACTAGTAGAAGTCGAGATGACAGAGAGTGGCATCAGAACTGCCGTCTCCCTCTGCCCGGTCCTCTTGCAGCTTCGTGGGGGTCACCACCTCCTCGTCCTCCACCGTTGTCTTTGCCGTGGTCCTCTGTGACCATAAGCAAATGTTCGTATATTTCCTGTTTTCCTTTTCTGGTTTGTTACTAATGTGAACTTTAGAATTTTGCCTAGTTAGAAATCGGTTGGTATTTTTATTTTGTTTGAATTACATTTTTAGATTGTTACGGCTGAAAATTGAATGTGTTTACAAAAACATCTCAGTAATGTTTTATTCAGTGTATTATTTACACTCTTAAGTATTTTAGGATTTTTATTAGCATCGTTTAGGGTTTTTTTCTGTATGTGTTTGTCGTTCGTCTGTAGGAAAGCGATTTTGTATGTTAGCCTTTGTACCTTGCCATTCTGCCAGTTTCTCTGTAAGGTTTTAGCTACACAGCCTCGTCTAGAAATAGTAATCGGGTGATAAGACGTTCTGTTTTCACTAGCATATGGGGGGAGCGTCTCCGATAAAACCAGCTTCTGATCCTGTGTGTCGTCGTGGTGTGTAGTCAGTGGTAGCATATCCCCTGACTTTTTATTCTGAAAAAGCTCACACTGAGACGGGTCCAGTGAGCACCTGAGAACAGTGAGTCCTTTACCTGGATCACCAGGCACACCTCTGTCCCCCCGGCCCCACCGCATTGTCCCACTGCCGTTGCCCGTCTGAATACTTGAGTGTGTCATCTCCTGAAAGCAAAGACCATTTCCCTCGTCGTCGTAGAACAGTGGCCGCGCTCCAGAATTTAACACTGCTGTAGGGACTCATCCTCAGAGGCGGCACCTAGCAGAGCAAGGGATGACCCCCTGTGGGAGGGCTCACGGGGAGGGAGGGCACGGGTTTGGGGTGGACACCCGGCGGCTTCTGCCGCACTGGGCAGACTTCCCAACGTGTCTCAGTAAGTTTTCTCGGAGGCCAAAACCTAAGAGTTCCTTCTTTCCCTCCCCTCCTGTCTTTTTTCTTTTCTTTTTCCTTTCCTTTCCTCTCCTCTCCTCTCCTCTCCTCTCCTCTCCTCTCCTCTCCTCTCCTCTCCTCTCCCCTCCCCTCCCCTCCCCTCCCCTCCCCTCCCCTCCCCTCCCCTCCCCTCCCCTCCCCTCCCCTCCCCTCCCCTCCCCTCCCCTCCCCTCTCCTCTCCTCTTTCAAGTACTTAGATCCAAACAGCATAGTGAGTATTGGTCTTACTGAGTTATGTGAAAGACTTCCGTGCACGGATTAGGTGCTGCACAGCTTTTTGAACCCCGGGATTTCCCATTCCACACTGATTGTCACTCAGTCCTTGCTTCTAACCACAGCAGGTACCGAAAGCCAGCTTCGCAAAGGTCTGATGACAGTGGAGCTGAGTGTCTGGAGCCGCTCGTGTGTCTGGGACCGGACAGCAGTGAGCATCGCATAGCCCTTGACAATGTCCGCTGTCCCGGGCCCCGTCGTGACTTTGCCCTGGGGCACCCGGTGCCCCGTCCACAGTTTGGGCCTGTGGCTGGCTAGCCTCATTCTTCTCGGTGAGGTGGGAGCACTGCTCTGTCTTCATGAGGCCAAGAGCCAAGGCAGTTGGACACAGAGCAGGCGATAAGAGCAGAGCCTGATCAGAGACGCGAGCAGGGCGGTGGTGCAGGTGACGCGTGGCTCGTTGCTGAGAATGAGCCAGTGTGTGTTGGGTACGAGCGAATAGCTGTGTGCAGCCTGGTTAGTGCTTCTGGAGCCTATGTTTTGTGGGCAGAAAGCATCTGGGCTGGGGTGTGTGTGGCTCCTCCCGCAGGATCACTCAGGCGGGGGCGAAGCGGGCCGGGGTGCCTTCCCCGGGGCACCCGCTCTGGCCCCTCGCGGCCACCCGCGGCTCCCCGACGGCCACACTCCCCGTGCTCCCCTGTAGCGCTTCTTCGGAGTGGCCTTTTGCAGTCGGCTTGGACCCTGACAGTCGCCTCTCGCTGGCAGGAGTTCTTAGTTCCTCGTACGTAACTTCCGGAGTCGTCCCTTGGTCGTATTTTCTCTTGCACACGCTTCGTCCGTATCCCTTCCCAGGTGGTTCCTCCCAGTGGAGCTCACCGTCCTTCCCTCTGATCACGGTCTACGGTTTAACTTCCCTCGTGTCAGTTGTTAGGCTGCGAGACGAGGCCCCGCCTGCAGGCAGCTGGTCCCACCTGACCCTCAGCGTCTTTGCCTTTTACCGTCATGGCTGTGAGAATGTCAATGTTCCGTACTTTCCGACTCTGTTACAGTTTTTCTAGAAAGTCTTCTGAGAGACGTGTCTTCCTGAGATGAGGGGACTCCACGTTTCTCTTGCTGCTGTCCCTGCGATCTGGCTCCTGTCTTTGAGTATAGCAGCCGGTCTCGGATCGTGAAGGATGGCGGGAGGGGAAGGGCAGGCACCATCGGGGAAGAGAGGTCTGCGGCATGTGCAGGGACGCGTGGGTGCCCTGTGTGTGCCAAGAAGGCTTCCGGAAGCTGGAGGCAGATACTCGGTGACCTGACTTAGTAACCCCACGCCGGGCAGGAATTTGTGTCTGGGGGGCTTTCCAGGGGCACAAGAAAAAGGGCTTTGCTGTGCTTACTTCAGGTGTGAAAAACGTGTTGGCCTTACGTGAAAAGGAGGGAGCTCGTTCTTGTCTTAAATGCTTGTATTAGGCTCCATCCAGGTTCTGTTTCCGTCGCTCACCTGTCTGGGCCCGTGCAGCTCAGAGCTGGCAGGGTCGCGCTGCCCCCTAGGCTGTCCGGGACCCCCTCTGCCCTCCTCTCTCTTTGAGGTAACCCTGTCGCGTGGTTCGATGAGGAGGACGAAGAGGGCTTCTCCCGAGAGTCACGGTCCTCACGCAGGCTGGTGGCGGGTGAGCAGGATTGGGAGGTGGAATATTTGGTCGGGTAGGAAATCTGTTACTGTGTAAGGAAAGTCTAGGTATTGGACCACAGTTCTCCGTCTTTCCCACATATGTGAAAGTAATACGGTTTTGGCTGCCTTTCTCTGTGCGGTATGTTTGTATTTCTGGGTGATTGTAGAAGAATATGGTGTATGAATGTGACTCCAGGCCGAAGTCCTGTAGTCAGTCACATGCAGAAATAGGCTGTAAGAATCCAGCTAACACGGAGAAGCCCTTCGTCCCAGGCCCCCTCACGGCTGAGATGCCTGGACGAGGCAGAACGGGCGGGTGGAGAGGGCCGGGGGAGGTGGGAGGAGGGCAGGCGGCTGGAGGGCGGGCCTTGGCTTCTTTCTTTCCTCCCCTCCACCTGGGCGGGTTGCTGGAGGAGCCTGGTGCCCCTGCCAGCACCGTAGATGAAAGCTGCTTCCCCGTAGCCAAAACCGGCAAAAGAGTGGCCACCGTGGGAAGTCTTTCTGACGATGCCCACCCTGCTCCGGCCAAATACCAACTGAAAACCCGCTCGGCAAGGCTTCCAGTGATCTTTCACCACGCCCCGTCCCTGTTCTCAGGAACAGATGGCCCTCTGATCCCGTGACCGCCTGGGAATATGTAGGAGCTGATCCTGCAGCCCTCCCCTGGTAGGAGGCGGCACCCAGGTTCCCCCACCTGATGGTGCCTGTGGAGCCGGGCTGGGACCTGACCTCCCATACTCTGTCTGGCAGGTGCAGGCAGTGGTCCGATTCTCTGCCCAGATAGTGTCCTTTGAGCCTCACCGCACCTGGCCGCAGCAACATTGAACCAGTTGGTGCAGGAAGGACTAGTCTGCCCTGGGCTTTCCACCCGTGGGGTCAGCGGGGCCCTGCGAGGTGAGCCTCTACCCCTGACCTGGTCCTGTGCTGCATCTAAGCAGAGTGACTGCCTGCTGAAAGATAAGCGGAGATCTAGAGTCTACAGCATAATACCCAAAGTGTCCAGGATACAGTTGAAAGTCATCAAGCAGACCAAGAGCCTCGATAGTTCCAACTCTAACCAGGAAAGACAGCAAATACCAACACTGAAATGACCTGGCTGTTGGAATTATTTGGAAGGAATTTTAAAGCAGCCATCCAAAAATTGCTTTACGAATGGTTTTGAAATAAATGAAAAGAATAGAAGAGCCAAAGGGAAATGATAGAGCGGAAAATGCAGTGATTGAAATAGAGAACGCAGTTGAAGGGCTCAGCAGTGGAATAGAAATCCCAGAGGCACCGGAGAAGGCCAGGGGCAGAGAGCAGCCTTAGATGCTGGAGCCTGGAGGGTGTGAGCGCGTGACTGAGAGATGGGGTGGCAGGGAAAGATCATTCGGTGGCCCCAGGGCTGGGGAGACGGAAGGACAGGTGTTACAGGGGGAGTGGTCCCAAGGCAGTTAGTATTATCATATTTTATACCCTGACTTGTAAAAATTCCGTCTTCGGCAAGGCGGAGGCTGATTAGAATGCCATGCATTTCCCTTGACGATTTCTGCTTGCCACTTGTCAGTGAGGGAAACTACGCAGAAGGGTCTGTTCTAGGGGAGGAAGCAGTCATCACTTCCAGCCTGAAAGATTGCCGTTAGCTCTGACTATGGAGAATGCGGCACAGTGAGAAGACCCTTAGCTGTCCTCCGTGGCTCGAGGACAGGCTCCTTGTCAGGCTTCTGCAAGTGCCGCCAGCTGGCGGGAGGGCGGAAGGCGTGTCCTGGCTCCTTGGGCTTTCCCGGCGTGAAGCAGAGACCATGATGACGCTCTCCATCACGTGGCCTCTTGCTTTGGCCCGGGGGGTGGTTCTTGCCCTTGCTTTTACCAAATGAGCAAACTGCATAACCAGAGTTTTCACTCAGAGAACTGACAAATGTAGAGCTCTCCTAAAATATACTACTCTGATCATTTGGTAAAAAGGTAAGTAAAAAGAGGATGGGTCTGAGCCAGAGCAATAAAAGAATAAGGTGAGGACGGGGCAGGGTGCTGGGGTCAAGTTTTATTTCACAGTGACAAGATGGGAGGCCCGGGGGAGTCCTTAGTGAACGTGAATATTTTGCCATACAAATTGAGGAGCGTTTTCTAAGAGATGCAGCAAATTAGGTGTATTTTTTCTTTTTGACAGTTTCTGGGAGAGAGTTTTCTTGTTATCGACAAGATGCTAACGATTCGGTAGTTCATTATTTCCTTAAATTATTATAAAGAATACTAACTTAAAGTTCTTTGAATTGAAATCATTATGGGGTTGCCCAATATATTCCATTCATCCCTGTCTTTTCCTGCTAAGGATGCTCTCAGTGTCAGTGAACCAGCTCATTTTAATAGGGTTTACACACATCTACAGGGCCATGATGTATAGTAAATGGAAGAAAGTCTGTTGAAAGAAATGGTTATATGTTTTGTTATTTGGAAGCAATAGTTTATGCTCATTGACGGGTTACACTCACTTTTTCCCCCTTGCTGGGACAGTTTATTTTGCGGATCATTTAAAAAATTGTATTAGGAACTCTGAACGGGTGGGTTAATCAAACCTCGTGCTCAGTCAGTAGCCCCTACTGATATGTGTCATGCTGAGTTCTTCCTCTGTGCCGCGCTCTATGCGGTGTCTTTAGAGTACCGGTGAGGGCAGGCGTTACTGACATCCGTGTTTCACACACACAGTGGTTAACACCCAAATGCACGTGGCTCGTAACTGGCAGGCTTCATGTGAACCAACCCAACTCCAGAACATCTGGACCAGCGTTACCTAATTGACATACGACTGATTTAAAATGTATAGTAAGTAGTCCTACTACAAAAGAAAAAAAAAATTTTTTTTATTTTGGTATATTTTGTATTGAAAATATATCCAAAATATTATTCACATATTAAAAGTTACTGACCTGTCTTATGTTCTTTGCTTTTTGCGGTAAGTCTTTGAAATCCCGTGTGTATTTTATACGTCCTCACGGCACTGTTCAGACCACACCAGACCACACCTGTTTCATGTACGGAGCAAGCCAGGTCTGGACAAAGTCCCAGACTTTTCTGTGATAGGCTCCCTGTAAACAAATTGCAACAATGAGAAATGTTTCCATTTAAAAATTTGCCAGCTGTTTTGTTTTAAGGTAGTCTATTAAACTATAATCTTAAATTGTGTCCTGACCCTTCTGTGGAGGTGAAGTCGTTCTGCCTCTGTAATGTGTCCACAGCACAGAAGGACAAGATGCCAGTTACAACAGCCAATTGGAAGCCGTTCACTCTGCCCAAAAATGGCAGTGTTCTCTCATCCCTTTCCCTATGTTTCTATCTTTTACTTCCAATAAAGATTATTTTTATATACTCACACTTGGACATAATGATGTATTTTTTGAGGCAAAATCGTGCTTGTTCCAGAGGAAAGTGTAATCTGTGTATTGACTGTTCCCAACACCAGTTCTTGTAAGAAGTGATGGTTTTGAAACACTTGCTCTGCTCACGAATGGTCTTTGCTGTTGCAGAACCTCATCTGCTCGGAGTGTGGGGATGAGTTCACCCTGCAGAGCCAACTGGCCATCCACATGGAGGAGCACCGCCAGGAGCTGGCCGGGAGCCGCGTGCACACCTGTAAGGCCTGTAGGAAGGAGTTCGAGACGTCATCACAGCTGAAGGAGCACATGAAGACTCATTACAAAATTAGGTATGAGCCGGGGCGCCTGCGGGGGTCAGTCGGTTGAGCGTCTGACTTCGGCTGTCATGATCTTACAGTTCGTGGGTTCGAGCCCCATGTCGGGCTGTGTGCTGACAGCTCGGGGCCTGGAGTCTGCTTCGGATTAGAGCCGAAATTTTAAATAGACAGCAGGCCGTATGGGTAGAGATTTTTCACTAGCAGAGTATTAAAAGTTGTAGAACAAGATCCTGGCAATACGTTTTTACAAGTAACAGGGTTCAGATAAGCACCCTTTTTCATGAATCGCTTTATTTATACCGTCTGTTTAGAACTTTTGTGTTCTGAACACTGCGCTTAGCGTGTGTATAAAAACACATAAGTAAAGCTTAGTTTAATCATTACGAGCACCCCTGTAAGACTGGGTTGCCTTGTGGATGAGAAACCTGAGACTCCAGGACCAGGTTACTTTCCCACGGTTATACAGCACCGAAATTTCCAGTGTCAAGGAATCAAACCCTCATCGTCTGCTTTCAGAGCTCATAATGCTGGCAGCATGAGTGTGCTTAAATACCCGTGTGTATTTACTTCCAGTAAAACTTAACACCTCTTTCAAAGTTTCCTGTTCGATTTATTCCTGATTGTGTATTCTTGTTGCAATTTCACTTTCTTGATGCAATGGAGACGGGCTCTTCCCGGCCTGTGCTCCCGGGGCCTGGTGTCGATGCTCACGTGTCACACTCGCGGAGCCGAGTTCTCCACCAGACCCTGAGAGCCAGCATCCGTTTTCTTGTTACCTACCCTTGTCACTTTCGCTCGCCACCGTTCCAGCCCCAGAGCTTAGGGAATATGCAGACTCTTAAATAACAACTACAGCCACAACCAGAGTGTCTGCAGCGGTTAATAAAGTGTGTGCACCGCGGCCTCGGCGGGGCTCGTGTATCCTCTCGGGCGCTGTGGTTTGGATGTGGGGCCTGCACCCCATGTGGGGTCAGAGCTCTCTTCCCCTTCCCGCTCCCTCCATCTTGCCTGTTGATGATGCAGAGCCCAGCGAGGACGTCACCGTTTGAGCCGTGCTGCGTGTGCCCCGTCACACTCGATTTTTATTCTGATGAGGTTTTAGCGCAGGTGGTTTTGATGTGTCTGGGAGGGTTTTGGAGAGATGATTAAGGATGACTAGGTGGTGGGCTTGCGCTCGGCCACGCTGGCTTCTGAGTCTGCTGGGGCCGAGGGACACACCGGACAGACAGACAGCCTCGTCCTCACACTCCGTGAGGACTGCTCATCTACTCCTCAGGAGGCAGGCAGGCAGGCAGTGAGCGAGTGAGCGGAGAAGGGCGGTGGGTTGGGAGCCGCTGTGAGGAGGGGTCCTTGCAATGAGGAGGGCCCTTTGGGTCCAGGGCAGGGACCTGCAGCCAAGGGGAGAGCAGTTACCACAACTCAGCAGCGGCGAGTTTTCTGCGTTTGAGAGCAGAAGGGAGCCTGGTGTCTGGGAGCCCACTGTGGAGGCGAGTTTGTGGCGCTGAGGCCATCCTGGGCTGAGGATTTTATCCCCAGGGTAGTGGGAAGCCCTTCCAGCTAGGCATGCCTGTCCCAGATCATGAGCGAACCACCCTGGTGCCCCGTCTCAATGGTACTGACAGCGGGAGACCGGAGGATGGGGGGACACTTGGCAGCGTAGAGCTGTTTACCTTTGACTGTCACGGTAAAGCTTTGTCCACAAGGGACGTTCTGACCTCCGCACCCCCCGCCCCCAAGAAAACAAGACAAAAGGAAGTTCATCGTTTCATTATGTAGCAAAAAATGAATTTTATGGTAATGAACACACAAAACAACTGCATGTATGTGTGCATCTGTGTGTGCGTGTGTGTGTGTGTGTGCGTGTGTGTGCACGCGTGCATACACACACTCCTCTGTGATTTCTCACTGCTGTGTGTTCTGACCACCAGTCAGCCACACTTTCCGGTAGCATTTGAATTTTGGAATTGTAACACAAAAGAGATGACTTCATGAGTGTTTCCCCCCTGTGTTACACTAGGGTGTCAAGTACAAGGTCTTACAATCGGAACATCGACAGGAGTGGATTCACGTACTCGTGCCCACACTGTGGAAAGACGTTTCAAAAGCCAAGTCAGTTAACTCGGCATATTAGGATACACACAGGTATGAAGTACGTTCACTTTTGGGTGATTTATGAGGTGGTTTAGAGGAAAGAACGAGTGCTCTAGAGCTAGCTAGACCTGGAAGATAATCTTGGTTTTTCGTCCTTTGTCGTGTGCCCGTGGTCTTCACGTTGACTAGGTTGTTAGATACATGAGTCTACAGTTATGGGGCGGCGTTCTGTCTGGACAGATAGGTTTTGGGTCTTGAGTTTGGTGGAACGTATTTCTCTCTTAGCTCATCCGGGGCTCCCACACTATGGAATTATATTTTGAGCATGTTTCTCCCTCCCTAGGTGAAAGGCCGTTTAAGTGCAGTGAATGCGGGAAGGCTTTCAACCAGAAGGGGGCGTTGCAGACGCACATGATCAAGCACACAGGTGAAAAACCCCACGCCTGTGCCTTCTGTCCTGCCGCCTTTTCTCAGAAAGGGAATCTGCAGTCACACGTGCAGAGAGTTCACTCGGAGGTAAACGTCGCACATGGGTGGGTGTGGTTTTCACGGGGCCGCGCTACGCGGCTCTTGAGCCAATGGGTGAGCCTGAGACATTCTTTTCTAGATTTAGGGTTGGTGCAGAGCAGACTTTGTTTTAAACAAGAAACAGATACCTGTAGATGGAAACCTTTTAGGCCGATATGGAAGAAACATAAAATATTATCCCTATGTGGCCTTGCACTGTCATAGCTCTGATGAATAAATGTTTGAATATCATCATACCTTTGCTAGTTGTGATTGTTAGCCTGTTTCATCCCTTTAGCTAACTTGAAACATGGACACTCTGAAGTGTAAGAAATTGAAAGATAAGAGGGGCGCCTGGGTGGCTCAGTCGGTTAAGCGGCCGACTTCGGCTCAGGTCATGATCTCACAGTCCGTGGGTTTGAGCCCCGCGTCGGGCTCTGTGCTGAAAGCTCAGAGCCTGGAGCCTGTTTCAGATTCTGTGTCTCCCTCTCTCTGACCCTCCCCCATTCATGCTCTGTCTCTCTCTGTCTCAAAAATAAATAGATGTCAAAAAAAAAAATTAAAAAAAAAAAAAAAGAAATTGGAAGATAAGAAACAAATTGAGGAAAAAAGTATTTTTCCTATTATTATTATTATTATTATTGCTAAACTTACATGTGGCCTCATTTGCATTTTTTGTCAGACAGACCTCTGGTCTGTTTATTTCCCTCCGTGTTAACTCTTTCAGTGAAACTGATGTTGACAATTTTTTATTGTCTGTAGATCTTACCGACTTGCAAAGCTTCTGGAAGTATATCTCTTAAGCAGGTTAACATTTGTTCTTACTGACTATCATGATTTGGTGTTTTTATAGTCTAATTGTAGACTATAAATAAATGTTTAAGCGACACAAATACTTTTATCCAGGATCTGTTTATTTTGTGTAACTTTTGCAGAATTAAAACTCATATGTTTTCTTAATTTTTTGTTTTTTTTAAATGTTTATTTATTTTTGAGAGAGACAGAGACAGAGCTTGAATGGGGGAGGGGCAGAGAGAGAAGGAGACACAGAATCTGAAGCAGGCTCCAGGCTCCGGGCTGTCAGCACAGAGCCCGATGTAGGGCTCAAACTCACAGACCGTGAGATCATGACCTGAGCCGAAGTTGGACACCCAACGGACTGAGCCACCCAGGCTCCCCAGAATGAAAACTCATATTAAAATCAAATGTGTCTCTTTTTATTTTCCTTGGAATGAAGTCTTAAGTATCACTAAAATAAAAAAAACCTACACCCTTTACGTAGTTTATAAACAGATTCAGACTTCCGTATGCAGTGAGTTACTTTTAAAAACCAAGGCTTATTATCTCAGACCCAGAAACATGAGGAAGAACACGTAAATACTAGTGAGGTGGTAACAACGTGAGGTGAGGCTTCCTGTAGATCGCAGAAGAATAAATGTGGCCTGCATGCGGCGTTCTCCCAGAGCTGCTTCTGCCCAGACGAGGTTTCGGGATGACCGTTCACTTGTGTAGTGCCCAGAGAGACCTCGCTGGGACCCCGGGCTGCCCTGTGAGGTGCTCACCAGAGCTCCTGAGTTTGGAAAAGCCCTCCACATCACTCCTTATCTCTGGTGTCCACTTCTGGCTACGTCACAGTGGTAGAAAGTAGTTGCTGATGTGGAATATTGGAATTGGTGATGAAAAATGTACACACTGGGTGACCATCTGTCCTCACGTGTGTGTATGAGCTCCCTAAAGGCTCAGTTAGGGTGATGTTTATATCTAACTGTGTAGCCTTTTTTTTTTTTTTTTCTTAACGTTTATTTATTTTTGAGACAGAGACAGAGCATGAACTGGGGAGGGTCAGAGAGAGAGGGAGACACAGAATCTGAAACAGGCTCCGGGCTCTCAGCTGTCAGCACAGAGCCCGACGCGGGGCTCGACTCACGGACCGTGAGATCAGGACCTGAGCCTAAGTCGGACGCTTAACTGACTGGGCCACCCAGGGGCCCCAACTGTGTAGCCTTTCTAATTGAACATTGTGCTTAGCAATTTAAGAATTGAGAGTGTAAGTCAGGTATTTTTACCAAATTATAATAACTGAACGCTTCTTACTTCCAAACGTGTCCTGATTTATAGAAAAGACTGAAATTTCAATTAGTCTCAGATTGGCATTATTGATTAAAGAATTGGGTCATTGATTTTAGAGCTGTCTAATTTGAATGAGGAGGTAATGTTAAATGGTTAGGCTGTTTCCGTCATTTTCAATAGAACGGCAAATTAGATTGGCTATAATTTAAACATTTTTATCTAACTGTTAATTGTAAAAAACATTTTTTCCTTTTTTGTTCCTTAAGGTCAAGAATGGCCCTACCTATAATTGTACAGAATGTAGTTGTGTATTTAAAAGTTTGGGTAGCTTGAACACTCATATCAGCAAGATGCATATGGGTGGACCACAGAATCCAGCAAGTTCTGCAGAGACGGCGCATGTGTTAACGGTGAGTTTAGTAAGCTGGTTGATAAGAGGATAATGTCTTACTGAAATCTGTCATCCCAATTTTGACCTTTAAGATTGAATATTACTTAGAGTATTATTTAGTGCCGGGGCACCTGGGGAGCTCAGTCGGTTGAGCATCTGACTTCGGCTCAGGTCCTGATTTCGTGGTTTGTGAGTTCGAGCCCTGCATTGGGCTCAGTGCTCACAGTTCAGAGCCCGGAGCCTGCTTCAGATCCTGTGTCTCCCTCTCTCTCTGCCCCTCCCCCACTTGTAAAAAACATAAAAAAAAATTATTTAATGCCATAAAGTGCTATGAAAGTTTCTAGCAGGTAAGGGCTGCTTTCTTATTTTTTTAGTTAGTGAAAGAAAATCAATCTTTTTAGACTTCAGAATGATACCAGATGACCCTGACTTATGGACTGTCATTTGAACCAGTGAAAAAAGGACAAAATGTAATCATTAATTTCTGAATTTGTAATTCCTACAGTGCTACTGACAATTATTATTGAATGATCTCTATCCCTATGTTATTATAATTTAAGAATCAGTTATCCTTTCCAAATAATGTTTCTCCATGTCTGATGTGACAGTGATAATTTTTTCCTGAGACTGTGGACTTTTGGGAAACTAAGTTGTATCTTCCAGTACACGTATTGAAAGTTATCTGACACACAAACTTTTGGGAGGAATCTCCAGCTTGGCCTTGGTCTGTTGCCTCTATAATGGCAGGATCTAAGCGTAGGCTTGTTTCCACCGCCGCAGACCCGCTGCATCCAGGAATCTTGGAAGCGTTAGTGTGTGTTCGTCAGCACCTGCCTCCTGCCAGTGTAGACACTAGGCAGTGCTTAGTTCCTGAACGTGAGGGCCTCGTGTGTGCTTTGTGTTTTCTTCTCTTTTCTGCAGTATCTGCGGCATGGGATGGTTCCTCACCTTACCCCTGATCAGGGGGATTGTTGTCCATAAGTTCTGAAACTGGAGAACAATTAGAGACTAACGATTAAGTCTTCAAATGTCTATTTTGGGCTGTTTTTTAGATTAAAAAAAATTTTTTTTTAAATGTCTGTTCATTTTTGAGAGCGAGACAGAGAGCACGAGCAGGGGAGGGGCAGAGAGAGGGGGAGACACAGAGTCCGAAGCAGGCTCCAGGCTCTGAGCTGTCAGCACAGAGCCTGACGCGGGGCTGGAACTCACGGACCGAGAGATCACGACCTGAGCTGAAGTTCTATGCTTAACCGACTGAGCCACCCAGGCGCTCCAGCTGCTAAGATTTTTAAATTCTGAGACTGCTCCTTTGCCATCTGATTGCTTCTTTCTTTTCTGGTTTGGTGAGGTTTCCTGGGAAGCCTAGTTAGCATTTTCCTTTTAAAGTTCTCTTCTGCTCCTTGAGTGGTCTTCCCGGGGCCACTGCCCACCGTGCCCTCGTCGAGATAGCCTGTGGCTCCCGGTGGCCGGTGGTGCTGTCGTCTTGCGCAGTGAGGCGGCAGTGGGCCCATGCAGGATGGAGCTGTGTGGCCTCCAGAGCCACTTTACAGGCAGTTGACCGGGGAGCCAGCCCTTAAACTTGGGGTCCCTGGGGCAGAACGCAGACTTTGTTCAGTTGGGGGACTAAGTGCCAAGAAGGTGCCCTGATCCTCCCAAGGTGCCCCCGTTGTTGCCTCTTCTAGAGACAATCCCCCATTTCTGTTGCCTCAGGGTAAGTGCCTGTCACTTGTTCTGTGGACGAAGACAAGGGACTCACTGGCAGCCCTAAGTAGTTTTCCATCATCTTTTTTTTCTAATTAATAGACTTGATTTCTTAGCAATTTTAGGTTTGCAGGAGAATTGAGCAGAAGGTGGAGAAGTCCCATGTACCCTACCAGCCCCATGCGTGGCCGCCCCGTTGCTGCCCCCTTGCGTTTCCGTGCCGCGTCTGTCAGAGCGGATGAGCGAGCGCTGCTGTGCTATAGCAGTGACTCGGGTCCACGCTCTGTGTCGTGTGCCCTGTCGATTCTGGCAGACGCGTGGCGTCCTGTGTCCACCTTGATGGCACCATGCACACGAGTGTCTCTGACTTCCACCCTCTTCTTGGTGTGGCATTTCAGATTCCTGAGTTTCTGGGTGATCAGGTCGGTCCCTCCTTGGATATTCTTGTCTGTAGCTTCACTGCGCATTTATTCCTCTAGCGCACGTGTTTTCCCGAAATGTCTTGAACTGTTTTGGCCACGGTGGTTTCTCTCTTATTTCGTAACCCTGTGCTCAAACCCCCACCTTGAACTGATTGTCTCTCCTGGCACTTAGAAAAATTTAAAAAGTGAGGCGAACAATTCACCGCATACGTTCCTTTAACAGCCAGTATTGTGCCTCATGTAAAAATCAGTGAGACGTTTTATTTAACATTTATCTTTTGGGATATTGTTAGATTTTAATGGTCGTAAGGAAGAGGTGCTGTTCTTTTTTCTGGTAAATTGAAGTACAAGTTAATGTGCTTCTTATATTTTCAACGACAATGCCGCTACGTTTCAGGCCACACTGTTTCAGACGTTACCTCTCCAGCAGACGGAAGTCCACGTCACGTCCGCGTCGAGTCAGCAGAATTCCCAGGCGGTGACCGATGTCATCCAGCAGCTCCTGGAGCTGTCCGAGCCGGGGCCGGCTGAGTCCAGCCAGCCCCCTCAGCCCGGCCAGCAGCTCAGCATCACAGTGGGCATCAACCAGGACATTTTACAGGTGAGACGCACCTGCCTGTTCCTGTCCGTGCTCGTCTGCGCCTGGGCTTCGTGACCAAAAAATAAATAGGCGGGGGCTTGTCAGAGGAGAGGAAGCATCAATAAAGATGCGTCCTAATTGAAAACATTCTGTCCCAACAAAATCTGCTTATTGAGTTGCTTATGGACAGTGCGGAATCCTAGATGGTTAATGCATAAATTTAGAAATAGTTTAAAACTTCAGTTTTCTCCATGAGCGATTTACTTGAGATGAATAGGCTTTTCAGAACCTTCCTGTATTTATCCCCGTTGACGGAGGCCTAAGACATACCTCGTTCTTTGTAGAGGCTTTCGTGTAACTGTTTCGAGAGAGTCAGTCTCGTGTCTCCTCGGCCGTGTGGATGGTCCACGCTCCGGTGGGAGAGCAGCAGAACGAATCGGGGCAAAGTGCTCTTTTCTGATTCTTTCACCCCAGGCCAGCTGTATCCTCAGACCCTTCCTTTGCCAACAGAGACGGCCTGCCTTCTCCACCCTATTTAGTTACTTGCTGTAACAACTAACCTGTCTCCTCTCTGTACCTTTTGGGACGAGTTGGTATAAAGAATCTCAGGGTGCATGACAGCCGACATAAACTTTTGGGTAGGCTCGCTGTAACTGAAAACAGCGAGTCCCAGACCCGTTTGGAGATAACCAACGTGGTCTGAGGTAAAATTCCTAAAAGGCTAATAAGGAATTAACTTCAGTTCCTTTTGATTTTTACCGTACCGTGTTCTGGGTGGAGGGGAGATGTCAGTTGTCAGAACGGACATTTCAGCTTCCTAGGGTTGGGAGTCGAGCTTACAAGTGACGATCGGCGGCGTATAGAGTTTTATGTCTCGTGGGGCGGAATTAGAATTCTGTGGGCGAGCCTTATTGCATCTCTGTGATTGATTTTGGCAGGCGGGTTCGGGCCTCACCCCTCCTAACCTGTTAGTTCTGTTCTGTCTCAGCAAGCCTTAGAAAACAGTGGGCTGTCTTCAATTCCAGCTGCAGCGCATGCTCACGACCCCAGCCACGCCAGGACGCCCTCTGCGCAGGGGCCCACCGCGGACACGCCTCACGCCTCAAGTGAGCCGCCCCCCCCTGCCGATGCAGAGCCAGAAAAAGAACAAGAAAGCCCAGAGAAGTTGGATAAAAAAGAAAAAAAAATTCTAAAGAAGAAATCGCCATTTCTCCCTGGTAATTTTCATATGCGTTAAGACCGAGACGTTTAGGCTGGCATAGTGCTTATCTTTTAAGAAACGTGCCTCCTTTTTTTTTTTTTTTTTTTTTTTTTCTCGAAAAGGCGATAGGTCTGTTGAACGTTCTGATGGTATCAACCTGTTTGTTTGATATTTCAAAACCACGACAGTCGTAAAACTTAGGCTGCTTTTCTCCCTGTGATTGGCGTCTCCTCCCGACAGCCCCTAGGGCTTTACCCCGGCGGTCTCTGCCTGTCCTCGATGCAGCAGCCCCTCGGCCACCTGCGTCCTCCCTTCCACCACAGCACCGCCATCCCGCCGGCTGGACCCTTGCCGGTTCTGTCCGCGCTCACTCCTCACCCCGTGGGTCCGTGAGCTCTCCGTGAGCCGGCCCCCGTGCCTCTGCGGCCTCCCTCCCTGGCCTTCGGGATGCTGGCTCCCTGGGCGTTTGAAACAGTCACACTCTTTTTCAAGGGCCATCCTCTGCCATGGGCCTTTCTTCAGCAGGAGTGTCTTCTTCCCTTCTCCACCGTGTCCCTGAGAGCTCCGGCAGGCCTATGAGGCCATCCGAGGCCGGCGCAAGCGCGGCCTCCTTGTGGAGGCTTGGAACCTGCCCTTCCTCTGCTCAGTGCCCGCAGCGCTGGCCCTTAGAGCCCCCGTGCAGACTGTAGCGACATTCTGTTCATTCCTGAGCACCTGTGGGGCTCAGCGTGGCTTCATAGAGGGGCAGAGATTCCTGCATCACTCTTGAAGGAAATAGGTTTCTGTCTTTGGGGCAGGAGTGTTCCCACAGAAATGTTTTCTTGGGGACCGGCTGTATGTCTCCCGGAGTCTGGGGAGCAGGTGCTCTCTGAGGGGCAAAGCGCTCATCTGTTAACGCTGCCTCCTGACACGCATTGTCTCAGTGTTGACATGTGGCCACAAAATCCTTGTTTCTCAGCCCACAGACCACGGTGGTTCTAGTCCCCTCTTCCCCTTGATCTGGCCCCTCGGCCCCAAGTGAAAAACCGGAGGTTGGAATCTAAGCAGTTTATCATCCGGGGATCCCCGCTGTCCAGACAGGAGAGAAGGAAAAAAAGCACATTTCCACATACTTTTATTCACTGTATGAAGCCTCTGGGTTGGAAGTTCCCCTTGCATTTCTGAGTATCTGCTTCATGTGCACGAATAAGCTGCTGGAAATCCGCAGCCCGTGAAACCTCTCCCACGAGAGAGCACCGGCCAGTGTCCGGTTACTGTGCCAGAATCTTCCAAGGTGCCGTGAGGTGGCCGCAGGCAGCCAGACTCGCTTCCCCACAACACTGAGGCGCGCTGGCCCCCCCGATGGAGGGAGGCACTTGGCCCTGGGCCCGGAGACCGCGCTCCCTCCTGCCCCGAGTGCCGGGTGGGGCTCCAGAGGCCGTGAGGTCACATGCGGCGCTCCGCCTGGAGAGCTTGCATACAGTGCGTCCGTCTGTTGGGCTGTGACCCGAGTAAGTCACATACACGTGTAGACCGCCGAGCAAGTTTATGCAGTTCTGCTGCGTTTTCGGTCGACTGATCCCCAGGACGAGCTGGAGCTGGCGCTTGCTTTCTTCGTGTGCTGAGAAAAGGTTGAGGGACGGGTTGATGTAAAAGCTCTTTCTTCTGGCTGACACTTTTCAGGGAGGAGCACACGTCTAGCATAGGGACTGTCTCTGCAAACACCTGTTTGAGGGAGGGGAGGGCTGTTGTCCTGAGGAGACCTCACGAGTCAAGGTTTTGTTGCTAGCTCATAATTAACCACATATTTCCAGATTGAACACACTCCATCTAAAGCTGTCACTATTTGATTTATTTAGTTTTGTGAGAGAGAATGTTTTTAGTCGAATTTGGTTATTTGAAGAGTATTTTACATATTAATTTAAAATTTAATATGCTTTTTTGTATATTTGTCGTAAAACTTGTGACATATAAATCATTATTAAAACTTCACAGAGTTTGAAATTTGTTATAAAATATGGGCTCCCTAGAAGTCACAGTGAAAGGTGTTTTGAAAAGCTGGCAGCTTATTCCTTTAGGTATGACAGTGGTTTAACTGCTCCGTGTGGACGTCTTTCCTAAGGCCAGAGAGATTTCACCCTCTTACACCAGAGCAAGGTCTTGAAATCTTAACCTCTTCTTGATGACTTAGGACCGTGAACTTGACCCCTGCTCTGTGCCGTGATAGGCCGGCATCTGCTTGACCCGTTGCAGGACCTGGGCCCCTGATGCTGTGGGCTTCAGTTCCTCTGCCCTGGAAACTGCATTTATTATGGCGTGCGTATTGTTCTCAGCTCCCTGTAGCAGTCTTTGTCCCGCTCTCTTATTTTGCTGCTTGAGGTCTGCTAAGTGCTTGCAGCTCTGATACCGGGGGGCTTTTATAGCTGCCTGAAAAGTAAGTATGAATTGGGGCACCTTGGTTCAGTCGGTTAAGCATCCTGGCTCTTCATTTGGGCTCGGGTCCTGGGATCGAGCAGTATGTTGGGCTCTGCGCCGAGTGAAGAGCCTGCTTGGGATTCTCTCTCTTTCTGCCTTCTCTCCCCAAAATAAACAAACATTTAGACAAAAGTAGAAATTTGTTCTTGGTAAGAACTTTTGCAACCGTTATACTTTGTCTAAAAATAAGGTGCATGAGCTTATTTGGAGTTTTATGTCTACGTTAAGTAATTCAAGAGAGTGGTATTTTCTTTTTATTCTTCCTTTTCTTTCTCTTTAGATGGTCTGTGTTGTGAATAAAGAAGATTTCTGGGTTCGTCGTTCAGATACATTGCTTGTTATTTTGTATTGTTTTATGCTTTTCATATAATACAGTATAGAAAAACTTTAAAAAGAAAAACTTATTCATTTGGACGTAGTTGAATTTAGTTTGAAAATTCCATGATTTATCTCATTTGTGTACAATTCTTTGATGGTAAGATTCAGAGTTTAGAGGATTTTCTTCAGGTTTTGTTTTGAATTATTTGTCATTTGTAATTAAATCTAAATATTATCTTAAAATTTTTTTTAATGTTTATTTATTTTTGAGATAGAGAGCATGAGCGGGGGAGGGCAGAGAGAGGGGGAGACACAGAATCCAAAGCAGGCTCCGGGCTCCGAGCTGTCAGCACAGAGTCCGACGCGGGGCTCGAACTCACGGACCGTGAGATCATGACCCGAGCTGAAGTCGAACGCCTAACCGACTGAGCCGCCCAGGCACCCCAAATATGAATATTATCTTTACTTAAGACCTTTATTGTTTTGAATGGTAGTCTGGTTTTGAGCTGAGTCCCTGTTATGTACTAAATATAACACACCGTCAAGTATTAAAAAGGACACTGAGCTACCAGACGCTTATGGTGTAGCGGAGTCTGTGCGTGGACGGTGTGCGGCAGTCGAAAGCAGTGTCGCGGTCGCAGAGGTGTATTGTTACAGACGTGCTCCGAGTTTAGAGATAGGAGAGCTCAGCGGACCACAGCGAGAAGGTGAAAGCTTTTGTGAGTTAGAGGGACGAGAACTGAGTACTGACGGAAATAGAGTGAAGCGTGTGGAGGCCTCGGTGAGGGTCATCGTGACCAGTTCATCATCACACTTGTGTTTCTGTATCAAAAATTATTTTAAAAAAGTTCTAGCGTTAACTTCTGCTGTTGACACATAGCTCACGTTGTATGCAGACTGAATATTTAATTTTTTTTTTTTTAACGTTTATTTATTTTTGAGACAGAGAGAGACAGAGCATGAACGGGGGAGGGTCAGAGAGAGGGAGACACAGAATCTGAAACAGGCTCCAGGCTCTGAGCTGTCAGCACAGAGCCCGTCGCGGGGCTCGAACTCACGGACCGCGAGATCGTGACCTGAGCCGAAGTCAGACACTGAACCGACCGAGCCCCCCAGGCGCCCCCAGACTGAACATTTAGATAAGGGTGTGTTGGGTCGTGGTCTCACAGAGGAACCGTCGCTGCACAGCTCACGGGAGCACCGGCGAACCATCATCCTCTGCAACCAGGCCTGAGATTTTGGAAGGACCTGATAAGTCCTGCACTGTCTCTGCCTGCAGCCCGTCCTCTTCTGTTGGGGTTTTCTTACTGATTTGTTGAAGTCCTTTCTAGACCCTGGATTTGCTTTGTTATTTATTTTTTTAATTAAAAATTTTTTTAATGTTCATTTCTGAGAGAGAGAGAGAGAGAGAGACAGAGAGAGAGAGAGAGAGAACAGGGGAGGAGCAGAGAGAGAGGGAGACACAAAATGAGAAGCAGGCTCCAGGCTCTGCGCTGTCAGCAAGCTGGAACTCATGAACTGGGAGATCAGGACCTGAGTACCTGAGCCAAAGTCGGATGCTTAACCTGCTTAACTGGCTGAGCCACCCAGGTGGCCCTTCTTTGTTATTTATATGTGTTTTGAATACCGTATCCGACACTCCTTAAGGTGTCTTTTCTGCCACAGTGTTAAGTAGACAAAGTAGGGAGAGTGGTCCCTACATAGTGCAGATGACAACTGCCTCTTGTGTCCTGCCTTTTAAGGGGTTTGGTTTTAATGTTTCACAGTTGGATTTGGCTTTTTACTACAGGCTTTTCTTAGAACCTCTCAAATTTGGGAAGCCGCCTTCCATTGTTGGTTTAGTAAGAAGGCTTTTTATTTTCTTCTCTATGTTGAATATTATCAAATGCTTTTTTCCCCCCTCTGTTGTTATGATCATGTGTTTTCCTACTTTAATCTGTGAGGTGGTAAATCACAGTAATTGATTAATGGGAAGCAAACCACGTCTTCTGTTTGGGCTTTGATGTGACTCTTTCCTTTCTCTTTCTCTCTCCCCCTTTCCTCCCTCTCTCATGTTTTCCCTCTATTGTGTTTTTTTATTACACATTTTTGAATTTGCTTGGCCAATATTCTTTTTCTCAATTTCACTTAAGAAAATATGCCTTTTTTTAAATCAAAAAATGGATAACCAGTACTCACTTTTAAATCAGCGTATAAAACCGTTCCTTTTTATAGAATGTACATTGGTCTTAAAACAACTTGAAGAAATGTAATTGCTCTCTAGAAGAAACTAGTTTTGATCATTGTATTCTCCTCCTACTTTGTGTGCAGACACATAAAGGAAAATTTTTAAACATTTATATCCAGCGGTTTTTAAACAGTACAGTTTTCAATAGTGGTGGTCTTTGTAAAGGCCTTAAGGAGTCAGATAAATGCAGTTTAAGGTTCTAGGTACTAGGATAGGTCTGTGACGTTTTAGCAGCATTTCTGTATGCAGGGATCTGCCTTGGCTTGTAAGCAAATTCTCTGGTTGTCTCTCACCTGCGTCACTTGGGGAAAACTACACCCATTTTACAGAAAGTTATAGTACGGACACTGCAGTAAGCTCAAAGCAGTGTTTAAGAGTTCAGTGTGACCGGCAGAGAAAATTCCTTCTTTATAAATTCCTTCCTGGGACGAAGCAGGAGGGAGACGGGCCGTAGGCTTTGCTTTCTGGGAGACACCTTTGCGTCACTTTGAAGGACTTCCACATCAGGCTTCTGGAGGGCTTGCGAAAACTCGTGAATTATTTGCAGGGCTCCCCGAGAGGAGGGTGGGTGTTCTGGTGAACACCGCGCACCGTGGGCTCCCTTCCGGGTGGATTGTTTCTGGGACGCCGCGCACACCCGTGGAGCCGGATCCGAGGTTCCCGCCGCGGGTGCTGGGGAAACACGCAGAGAGGCGCTGCCCTTGGGGTCAGAATCCATGAGGCCGCTGGCTGTGTCCTCCACCCTCGACTCGGACCGGCCCTGAGCGGTCCGGGAGCACGTCCTCTGTGCACTTGGGTCTGGATATCGGATTGCTCCTCGGGGACGGTGTCCCCGCACCTTGCTTGCCCTGACCCAGCTCACCCAGTGACGGTTTGCGGGCGGCAACGTGGCTCCTCCGTGAAGCAGCAGATTGGTGGTTTTCTCCCCAGAGCAGCACCTCCAGAATTGCATGAAGCAGAGGCGAGCAGAAGTAGTGAACACGAGGCTTCGTGCGGCATCACCGTGCCCGTAATCTGGTCGATAGAAGGCACCAACTCCCGGGGGGACCTGTGCCCCAGCTTCCGAGCAGGTGTCGGGAGGTAGATGGAATGGACGGCACCTCCTGTGGGCAGTGGGTCACACGGGGACGGAAGCAGGGACTCCCCTGCTGAGCACACCCCTCTGCGAGGGGCAGGGGGGCGCCGGCAAGCCGCGCGGTCCACATGCGCTTCGGAACAGCCGCGTGTCCCGCGGTCTGTGGAGCAGAGAGCCTTGCCGGCCCCCCGGCACATCCACAGCTGGCTCAGTCGGCCGGGAAGGCCTGCCTTCCTCGTCTGCGCCAGCGAAGGTTCTTCTGAGGGGACCTGGAGCCTCTCCAGGAGCGGAAGGGACAGATCCCTCCCCGAATGCTCGCCGCCTTTCCTCCGGGCGCCAGGTTCCGGCCGGCCCCGCAGCTGTCTCGTCGTTGGCACCTGCACAGGCGCTCACGGGGCGGGTCGCCCTCCTCCGCCGCCCTGCCATACCCGAGAGAGCTCTGGCGCATCTCGTCTCCTGTTCAGGGTGCCCTCCGTGAGAAAGAGGTCAGTGGTCCCACCGTCCCCTGTCCCTGGAGGGCCGCCGGCAGGGGAAGGATGCCGTGCTTTGGCGGTGAGAGCTGCTCCCTGGACAGTTGCAGCTTCGGAGATCTCGGGGATCTCCCGGGAGAGCGAACCCCCGACGGTCCCTGCGTCCCTCCCCGGTGGAGCACCCGCTCTGGGACGCCACGTGGGCAGGGAGCACCGTGAGACGGGGGGCGGGGGGCGTCTGGCGGCAGGACAGCGCTCTTACTGCCCCTACCTCGGGGCAGCGCGGGGTCGCCGGTTCAGCGGGACTGGGGGCCCGGCCCAGGGGACAGCCGCGGGGTCGGGGAGACTCAGTCACACACAGCACTAGTGCCGGCTGTGTCCTCTTCCCTGCAGACCTGGCTTCCTCCTCCCCCCTCACTCCCAAACACACGTGCTTTATCTCAAGTCCGATTGTCAGCCGGCCAGCACGGTGGCCTCCGCCCCAGAGCCACGTGGGCCGTTAGAGCAGGTGCCATCGTGCTCAGGGCCCATAGCTGCCACGGCGCCCGTTTCAGTGCCTGGGGTTGCGTCTGAGCATTCCTGCTGTCTCCCTGCCTCATTGATGTGGCCCAGCCAGCTGCCAGTGACCGTCCCCTCCATTTCCCGCTCCGGGAATCCGGCCAGGAAGTCCGAGGCGTCCTCCCGCCGATCGCTGAGAAACCCGGTAGACCGTGGGACTGGACACAGAAATTTTGCGCGGTCCACTTTACCAAGAGTCTGTCCCTTTGTGTACGACTCCAAATAAGTGGTCCCGTGGCGTATGGCCTGGCAGCCTATTTAACGGCCCCCCCACCTCGGGACGCTGGCCTGTCACTTCCGAGTGGGTGTCCCAACGTTGTGCAAGATTCGGTGTCCTGCCTCCGCCAGGTGCGGGCTGCACTGTTCCCACAGGGCGTCTTTTGCCAGAGGATCCTGCGGCCTCTGGTTTCCACGTCACTCCACGACCCACTGGCTGAGTCGGAGGCCGCGAGGGTCCAGTGGTGCTAACCTCTCTCGCAGTCCCGTCCGCCGCTGAGACGGTGTGAACGACAACGACGGCCGTCCAGGCTGGGGCCACATAGGGAGACGCTGTGGAACAGAGAGTGAGGGCACACTTGGGCTGCTTTGCTTCGTTTAAAGTCTTCTCTGTAGATTCAGCATCTGAACGTGGATCCTGAGATATGAGCGTCTCCCCGGTTGTTGTTGAACAGTAGTTAAGTCTGAGTATTTGTATTCAGCTTGATGTTCCAGTAGAAAGCAGAACGACTTTCTGTGACTGTCACTGTATGTCCTCCGGACTGCACCTGCGGCCTCTGGGCACACCTTCCGTTGCAAGAATATGCCAGGGCCTTCGTCCAGCGTCTGAAGCGGCCCTTGGAGTGGGTCCTAGAGGAGCCTGTCTGTCTGTCTGTCTCTCCTGCTGTCCTGCAGTTCTCCGACAGCAGTGGCTGTGCGCTCTGGCCCCCGGATGAATCCACAGGCGTCTTCCCGTCCCTCGGTCCTGCCTCCCCCCTGCGGCACCCAGGTCCTCATCACCTCGTCACCCTCGTCACCCTCGTCCTCCACTGTGGCCGAGGCCGATGCCGGGGACACGGCTGGCCGCGTCCCCAGTAATTCCTCTGGTGTGGAAACCGATTCAGGAGTGAGGAGGACACCTCTAGGGTACGGTTTTCTTCGTCCTGCCGAAAACCTCTCGTGGCACGTAGGCTTTCCATCACGTCACCCTGTCTGCCTCAAGCTCTGCGTCTCGCGGACCCTGCGAGACCTCTCACGCTGTGGCCGTTGTGAGCTTTAAGTTTCCAGAACTTCATACCCGGCTTTTGCTTCTTCTTTGCCTGGTAAATGTACCTCCAAAAACTGTCTTTCGAATGCAGACTTTTTTATTTGAAGATTTCATTTTATGTTTTTTTTAAATAATCTCGACACGTTGGCCAACGTGGAGCTTGACGCATAATGCTGACACCCAGAGTCGCGTGCTCCACCGCCGAGCCGGCCAGGCCCCTCTCCCCTCGCATGCGGACGTTTCTGAATGTCGTGTCGTCGTCCCCCCCCCCCCCCCCCCCCGGGGCGAGTCCACCCTGACGCAGGTCCCTGAGCTCTGCTGCACGTGCGTGCTCGAATCCCGCACCTGAGTCCCTCCATGGGCAGGGGTCTGCCTGCCGTGGTCGTTGGCATGTGGTGAGCACTCTCCTTGAAGTGGAGCTGGGAGGACAGAGTGCTCTGAGAGAATCGCTCTCAGATTCTAGAATTACACAGATGTCAACGTGTGCCTTGACTTTTCCACTTATTGGCACCTGACCTGGGTCAGGTTCGCTAACCTTCGTCTGTGCGATGAGGCGGTGGCAGAACGAAAGGGAGAGACCTGAGTGTGAGGAATAGTGCCTGACCCGGGATGACTGCTGCATGGAATGCACAGATTTAAAAATTATTTTTTAACTAGGTGAAACTTGCTCTTGCCACGTAATTCAAAAGATACAAAACGGTGTGCAGTGAAACGTCCCCTGTTCATCCTTGTCCTCCACATAACCCCTCTCCAGGGCAGCCGCTGTCACTGGGGGTCTCTGTCTTTTAAACAAGCACAGGCATGTTATTATATAGTATGTATCGTATTGTTTTTCAGTATGTTGGGGGGCATACTGGGTGTGTGTGTGTGTGTATAAAATCTATATATAATCTTTCTTGCAGTTTACTTTTTTCCACCTGATATTTTAGAAAATATCTAGAAATTGTTCCATTTTATGGATAAATAATTATGTAGGTTATTTGCAATCTTGCAAATACAGGTGATAATAAATACAAATTTATTTAATACCCCTTCAAATACTTTCGTGTGTGTGTCTTAGGGTCAAGGATGCTGTCTTCTAGAACCAGAGTATAGACCTCAACATCAGGGTAGTGAAATTGATCCAGTCCACAGATCTTGTTCAAATTTCAGTATTTGTATCACTAATGTGCTTCATATCAAAAGAAAAACAATGGGGTAAATGTTGCAGATTTTCCTTCCAGGGCTTTCTGACAGTTTATACCCCCATCCACAGTGCATTGGGGTATCTGTCCATTTCCTCACAGCCTTTTGAAGGGATTGTTATCAAAATTTGGGAACCATTTTTACTCATCTGATAGGTTAAAATGGTTTCTGATTGTAGCTTTAATTTCATTTCTCTAATAAGGAGTAAAAAGGTTGAGCAACTTTTCATGTTGAAGAGCCACCTACATTTTTTCATTAGCCTGACTTGATTTTTATTTGCCATGATACATTAAGGATGATAGTATTTTGAGAGCATATATTCTTTTCTAATTTGTCGTTTTGAATTAAAAGGGAGAAATATTTTCTATACCCAAATTGGTCAGTGTTTCACAGATTTTGGACTTCTACAATACTTAGACTTCAACGTGGACATTATGGGAAATAACCTCTTTTATCCAAAGCTTTCATACTTTCAATTTTTTTTAATGTTTATTTTTGAGAGAGAGAGAGAGAGAGCGAGCGAGCACGGGGGAGGGGCAGAGAGAAAGGGAGAGACACAGAATCCGAAGCAGGCTCCAGGCTCCGAGCTGTCAGCACAGAGCCCATTGCGGGGCTTGAACCCATGAACCGTGAGATCATGAGCTGAGCCGAAGTCGGACGCCCAACCGACTGAGCCACCCAGGTGCCCCTCATACTTTCATATTTTAAGCTGAATCTCTGACTCAATTTAATTTTTTGTTTTTAGATGGGCACCCCGCTGTCCAAACACCATTTATGGACTAAATCCTGTTTTCTCCACTGAAACACTGTGATACCGTTCTGTTTGTTACCCTTCCAGACCTGTATGGGTCTTTTCCGGACCGTGTTCTGGGCACGAATCTGGCTTTCTGTTCATGTCTGCTACCGGTATGCTTTCGTGTCTATGGGCCTAGTACTTTCCTGCTACGCTTGTGTTTTGAACGATTTTCCCATACTTATTTTTTCATGTGTACTTTAGACTTGTCTGCTAAAGCTCCAAAACTCTAGTTTTTAAAAAAGTCCTTTCGGTATTTATATGTAAGTGATTTAACCAGTGAGAATTGATGTCTTTATAACTTTTAGTCTTTGTACCGAAGAATAGGGTGTAGATTTCCATTTCTTCAGATCTTTTCTCTGTATTTTTTCATTTTTCAGTGGCATTTTAAAATTTTCTTCTGGATTTTGCTTGTAGATACGATGTTGATTTCCACATATTAAAATGTGTGCCTCTTTCTGAGTTTTAAGTTTTTTAAGGCATTTAATCATATCATTTGTAAATCATGATTTTTACCTTTTCCTTTGTAGTTAGTTAATGCTGTATATTTCTGTATCTTACCTAATTTCACTGGCTTGTATCACTAGAACACAATAAATTCATGGCAGTGATAGCGGATTTTTTCTGGACTGTAATAGGATTGTTTTTAGTATTTTCCTATTAAATGAAAACATACTGATATATGTTTGTTCATCTCTTCCTGTTTTCAGACGATTTTTTAGAAATTAAGACTAGATATTAAATTGTAGTAATTGCCTTTTCATCTTGAAGACGATTATAATGTATGCTTTTTCTTCTTAAATTTATTAATGTGTTTGAAGAGAAAAGCAGTTGTCCAGCACCAGGGAAGGTTGCCGCGTGGGAATGCACATCTGGTTTTCCAGACCTTTCAGTTTGTCAGAGGGTCGAAAATCTGGATTTAATATTTTAGTAGCAGCGCGTGGGCCAAACAAAGCCCATGCAGGCCACGTGTGGAGACTGCTGCAAGGCCGCCAGTTTGTAATTTCTGTTCTAGTCCGTTCTGGAAATAATTAGAACCTGGTGACAGTTGAATGTTCTGTCATCTTAGATAGTTAAAGGTACAGTTTTCATTCTTGCCTGGATGAAAACCTGATGGGGAGGGTTCCGAAGTTTATTAGCTCATAGATACTCTTGTTCTGTCGCCTTTTTATACCTTGGCTTTTTTGATTTATCATAAGATCTTTAGGTAATTACTGCACTTGTATGAATTAATTTTTACCTATTGGTTTTAAACAGCTTTAAGTTTCAGACTTCCTTAATGTAAACGGTGTCACCATAAAATAAATGCTCTCTCCCATTTTTGAAGCCACGTCCCATATTTTCTCTTCTTTTCCCTGTGGTTTGCGTGTGTTCCTGACTTGACCTAGTTTCTGTTGCGTCACTGTTTTTAGAAAAATGTAAGTTTTTTAATTTTACCTAACCTTATTTCCTATGTTAGTCTTGCAAAGAGCATCATCTTCAGGAAAATACATTTTCGCTCCTTATAGATTCACTTGTACATAAGGAGAATTCCTTGCATTTACTAATAACAGAAGGACACAAATTATTTTTTGTCTAATAAAGCTATGTCTGTAAAGACACAGTTAAATAAACAGTTAAAATTTCCTGATGAATTTTGTTAACCTGGCCAAAATCTTTCTAATTTTAAGTGGGTTCTTGACCTCACTGTAAATACCTATTTAATTTCAGATAAATAAAGCTAATCAAAATTATAAAAGATAAAAAGTGGTTCTGCTGAATTTTGTTTTTAAAATTTTTATAATTTAGAAATCATTTTACTTATATTTCAGTAAACTCGTGATTTTTCTTTGGATGGAATAGTTTTATTTATTTATTTATTTATTTATTTATTTATTTATTTATTTATATGTTTATTTATTTCTGAGACAGAGACAGAGCATGAGCCGGGGAGGAGCAGAGAGAGAGGGAGACACAGAATCCAAATCAGGCTCTAGGCTCTGAGCTGTCCGCACAGAGCCCGACACGGGGCTCGAACTCACAGGCCTTGAGATCGTGACCTGAGCCGAAGTCAGACGCTCAAACGACTGAGCCACCCAGGCGCCCCTGATGGGAATAGTTTTAAACCTGATTGAAAGTTGAACGATAATATTTAAAGTTACAAAATAGTCTTTTATGTTTGGTCGTGAGCTATTTCTTTGTCGTAAGTATTTATGAATGCCTTTTCATAGGGCAAGAATTCATGGTCTCCCAATTACTTGCGTAGGGATTACTTGTTTGTTATTCGTGGTATCAGATGGGCTCAGACAGTGCTTTCTCCGCCTTCGTCTACTCATATCCCGAGTTAACTTTGGAGTCGTTTGGTCACATGTGCTTTTATTCACATGTACAGTGGCCTGAGTTTGTACGCTTGCCTTTGGTTTATGTATATTACCTGTCCAGTTAGCCCTCTTCCCTCCCTTGGGCCATGATTTGTGTTCTCATGTGACTGTGAAGATTTTCTGCAGGATTCACTCATAGTCTTCCGTCATTTCAGTGATTATGGAAATTTCACCTTTTTCCCTAACTGATCGTACATCTTCTGCTGTGGCAAAAAAAGTAGATAGCTCTTTCATAGGTATGCTGTTGTTTCGATCTAACCCCAGACGGTCAAGTGCCTTAACAGTGGGTAGAAAACACAAGGGCCAGACAGGCCGAGCTGGACTGGTTGTGTTTTCTTTCGGCCCCAGGTTCGATCCGCGAGGAGAACGGTGTCCGGTGGCACGTGTGTCCCTACTGCACCAAGGAGTTCCGGAAGCCGAGTGACCTGGTGCGCCACATCCGCATTCACACCCACGAGAAGCCCTTCAAGTGTCCGCAGTGTTTCCGGGCCTTTGCCGTAAAGAGCACCCTGACCGCGCACATCAAGACCCACACGGGCATTAAGGCGTTCAAGTGCCAGTACTGCATGAAGAGCTTCTCCACGTCGGGGAGCCTCAAAGTGCACATCCGCCTGCACACAGGTGCCCGGGGCTCGGGGCCTTCCCCTCCCGTCCCCTCCGATTCACGGGGCCTGCGGGCAACAGCCGAACACCCTTCCCAAGTCTCTGTGATCACCTTGGTAGGCTAGGCTGCAGGTATATGCTGGTCCACAGAGTGACGGGACTAGATGCCCACAGAGCCCGCGGCTGAATGAGGGAAGCACTAAGCACTGGCACTCGGAATGAACACAGGAGGCAAAGGGCCAAGAGAGGGGTGCTTGGGGGCCACCGCATGCAGAGGTGGAGGAGGTGGGCCTTTGTAAGGAGAAGCCTGGGTGGGGGGGGGGCAGGGAGGCAAAGCCTGATGCCTCTTCACCCTTTCAGATGTTTTGTCGTCAGGATGAAGGCATGAAAACATTCATATTTAGGCTGTAATTTCGTTTAGGATCGTTTTGTTGTGATACATTCACAGATCATAAAATGGACTCTTATTTTGCGGTGAACTCAGAATTCACTTTATTCAGAAATTGTGCAACCCACCCAACTGTCTATTTTCAACGTTTTTAGCATCCCGGCCCCACCAAAGAAACCCCATACCCATTAGCAGAAACTTCTCCTGCCCACCTGGGGTTCCGGGGCCGAGCTGATCATGTGGAGGAGTGTTTAAAAAAGCTGACATTTGCTGGTTTTGTTATGTGCCCTTCTTTGGAACCTCCGTTTTCGTTTACCGATAAAATTGTAAATGAAGGAATTTCCTTCAGGAAAGGGAATTGATAGTAGAGAATTGTGAAGAGGACATTATTACTGTCAGCAGCAGCAGCATTGTTATTATTTACAATCACTGACAACTACCATTTACTGCTGTTTACTAAATGCTCGGAGCTGCTGAGTGCTCGTTAAACATGAGTGTCTACAATCCTGGCAGCCAGCCTGGAGGCAGACGTTGTTCCACGTTACAGATGATGATTTGAGAGAGAGCAGTCTTACTGCCCTGGAGTATTCCTAGGGACTGAATTGAGTATCTGAAGGTTTAAATGTTTTACAATGCGAGGATAGCAAATCTTTTTTACTTCCAATGATCTCAAGACATACCTTAACATCTATAGCATGCACTGTATGCAGACAGGGGAAAATAGCTGCATGACATCCATGAAATTGTGCGCATGAAGCGACAAACTATTCAAGTCAATATTAAACTACTAGAATTTTATGTTGGCATTAATTGTTGAGACGTATGTTCTTGAAATAATTCTGCCGCGTACTTTTATTTTTATTAGGAGTCAGACCTTTTGCTTGTCCTCACTGTGACAAAAAGTTTCGGACCTCAGGCCACAGGAAGACTCACATTGCTTCTCACTTTAAACACACGGAGCTAAGGAAGATGAGGCACCAGCGTAAACCGGCGAAGGTTCGAGTCGGCAAGACGAACGTTCCGGTCCCTGACATTCCTTTGCAAGAGCCGATTCTCATAACTGACGTAGGTAAGATTCTCTTCCCTCTTGCACCTTGCAGAGAGTATATAAGTGTTTTGTCTACACAGTGGTAGACCGATGGTTACGGGGAGACAGTTTTAGCATGCTGTTCATGAAGTGTTTGTGGAGCACTTTTGCTTTACGGCCCGGTATGTTCCACAGTCAAACTGAAAATCCTAGCTGTGTCTAAGCTACTGCCCAAATTGTGTTCTTGGTTAAGAAAGAAAGGATGTGTCCAGCTGGAGATACTGGCACGTAAGTCCTCACTGAAGACAAATTTCTGCCTCAGTGGAACCGTCAACGTGGACGAGGGTTCTTCATGTGAGATGCGCAGTCCGCTTTGTTACTTTCATCTTAAAATCCCTACATGACAGGTCACAGGTTTTATATGGGCTGCTTTCATCTTTGGACTTAAAAAGGAAAACTGCTAGCGTTTAAGGCTTTTTTTTCCCAGGCTCAATGTTATTAAGGTTAAACTATGATTTTATTATCTAGAAACACTGCTTATGAGAAAGTGCTAAACAAAATTAAAGAAACTGCATTAAATTCTGGGATAAAACTTATATTTTTATACAGTTTCTGTATTTTATTAGGTCTTAAGCAAGATAATCCAGTCCATGAACAAAATTAACATCAAAGTATAGTTTAATATAAATAAAGGTCATATGGTATAAAGGGAGATATTTTAGATTAATATGAATTACAGTTTGCTAATAAGATGATCAATAATCATGAATTTTTTTTAGTTTATTTTTTTGAGAGAGAGAGAGAGAGAGAGAGAGAGAGAGAACATGAGCAGGGGAGGGGCAGAGAGAGAACGCCAAGCAGGCTCTGCACTGTTAGTGTGGAGCCTGATGCAGGGCTCGAACTCACGAACTGTGAGATCATGAACTGAGTGGAAACCAAGAGTCAGACACTTAACGAACTGAGCCATCCAGGCACTCCTCAACAATCATGAATCTAAAGAAAAAAAAATCATGAATCTTTATTTAGGAGCATAGCATCACATATATAAACCAAAAACAATTAGAAGAAAGGAGAAATATTCAAATTGTAAAGTATAGTGAAAATTCCTCAATTAGATCAATTTAACTAAACGGTGAAACTGCAGCGGATTTGAAGTACACATATATATAAAAAGGGTTATTTAATAGCTTCATAGAATCTTTTACTCTATAATACTCTTTGAAACATGCACGGAATTGAAGTTGGTCAAATCCTAGGATAAGGAAGAATTTCAAATTTTCAAAAGTAGATACTGTACAGGACACAATCTTTGATTGTAACTCAATGAAAACAGAACAAAGCTAAATGTGTTAGCTGTGGTTCAGATAGCTAACACATTTGAAAAGTTAGATGAAATGGATCTTTGCTAGAATCATGTTCTTCTATCATGATTGACTCTAGAAGAAATGGAAAACCCCCAAACAGACAAAAGATTGAAGGTCGTCATCCTCCCCAGAGTATCATTCTCTGTTGATTTTATGTGTGTGTTGTACTGAGCTTCCTGGAAACTGTAATTCTTAGGGTATCGATTGTTCAAACCCTAGAAACTGACAAAGCTCCCATGGAGGTTAGAATGGCTTGATGTTCTTGTCCACTTTTGGTAGCTCACAAAGCAAAACAACACACTAATTTAATGTGTATCTGATCTTCACCATAATCTTTAGGTTCTCGATGGTTTGTGTCATTCCCGAAATGAGGAAAGTCTCTGAGAGTCAGGACAGATTCAACATTTGTTTAGTGGCCCTAGAATTTTCCTTCATGCTTTCAGAGTTACCCTCAAATTACCAGTTTTTTTTTTCAGGTTGCCATTAATAAAATTAAACATCTGTGGGTTTCTTGACTTTAACTTTCTAAACCCGTAGTTAAACTACAGTCCTGATGCTCTAGACTTCTTCCCAGGTTAAAATGGGTACATTTTACTTGTTGGTTTCACAGATAGCCGGGAAACCGAACTTAGATCAAATTAGTGGAAGCAGAATTCTCCTTTGGTCCAGGCTGAGTGAGACACGTGAGGGAAATGATTCATATAGAGAGGGCTTTCCGTTATAGAAGGTGAAAGGTTGTAAACAATTATTTACAATGCTTAACGCCGTTGTCATTTATATTTGTGTCTGTCTCTTCTTTCAGACCCTGAGCTCCTCAGGGGCTCTGTAGAAAAGATGTGACTTTAATAACCTTCCGGGGACAGGTTTTGCTAAAAATGGGACAGAGAGGGTTTTAGCACAGATTCGTTACAGTTACTTGACTTCATTGAGAGATGAGCTGTTCTAGTTTAGCCAAGTTACTTAAAGCGCAATATGTCGCTTCGGCTGAGCCTGTTGCTTAAGAAAGTTAGAATGCATTAAAACTACCGTAGCAAGTAATTTAGTCTGCATATTAAGGAAGCGCAGTTGGTGGTATGGTATTATACGGTCAAAAGCTTTGGGAGCTGTATCGGAACTTGAAAATAGTCACTCAGAACTTCTCTGCATTCTTCATTTGTACAGATACAAAAACTAAGCTCTAGAAAGAGCTATGTTGCTCTTACATTATACACCTAGTTTGTACTCATGGTGGAACTAGAACTCCGGATCTTCTGGCTTGTAGGCCAGGGTTGTGGTCAGTAAAGTTCCCTTCCTCTGCACATCCATTACCACGGCACTCCCAGGCACAAAAGTACGGGAGAGCGCACCATGCTTTTCAAGGAGTCATTGTACCTTGGTATCGAGCACCAGTAATTTTTACTGAACTTGAATGTTGTGAACTTTATGGCGTGTCAGGGATTGTACTTCACCAGACATGCCCTCTTGGACTCTAAATGTTTTTCCTTCAAATTCGAAGACTGAGTTTTAAATACAATAACGTGTAGACCAAGGAGGTATCGGAGTCATAAGGCGAGCATGATATTCAGAGGGAGCTCATTATTACCATCATAAAAAGCTGAGAGAGATCATTACCACCAGACCTTCTTATAAGAAACGCCAAAGGGATTTCTTGGAGTGGAGGCAAAAGAACAGTAATTAGCATCGTAAAAACATAAAAAGATAGCATGAATCTCACTGGTGGTGGTTAAATATGTAGTCGTAGTTAGATTCTGCATTACAACAATAGTGGTGCACACTTTACTTAAAACTCTGGTTTAAAAGTTAAAAAAAAAAAAGGTTGTAAAAATAACCATAACTATAGGCATTTGCTGTTACATAGTATAGAAAAAACATAAATTTTATCAGCAGTAACCTAAAATGTGAGGGGGAAGAGAAGCAAAAGTGTAAAATTTATGGATTCTATTGAAGTTATTACCTGTTTAAAATAGTATAAGTTTAAGATAGTCTGTGTAAGCCTCATAGTAACCACAAGGGAAAATCCTACAGTAATCCCACAAAAGAAGATGGTAAAGAAATTAAAACATACTGAGGTATCAAAACATAAAAAGCAGGATAAGAAAACAAGGAACATAGGATTCAGAAAACAATTAACCAAATGGCATTAGTAAGTCCTTACCTATCAATGATTACTTTAAATGTAAATGGATTAAATCCTCTAATCCAAGGACACAGAATGGCTAAAGGGAGAACAAAACAAGATTCAGTGATATGCTGCCCAGGAGAAGCTCAGGTTAGCTGTGAAGATAACACAAAGAGAGTGAAGGGGGTAGAAAAAGACGTTTCAAAAATAGTAACTGAAAAAAGCAGGAGTAGCTCCACTTGTATCAGACAAAATGGACTTTAAGGTAGAAATGGCAAAGAAAAAAAAAAAAGACAAAGGAGGTCATTATATAATGATAAAGGGGTCAGTACATCAAGAAGATATAACAATTGTAAATATTTATATGCCCAACATGGGAACACCCAAGTATATAAAAGCAGAAACAGCTAAAAGAAATAAACAGTAATACAGTAATAGTTGAGGACTTCAGTACTCCACTGTCAACAATGAACAGATCATTCAGATGGAGAATCAATAAGGAAACAGCACATTTGAACGATACTACACACCAAATGGACCTAACAGGAAAATACAGAACATTCTAACCAACAACGGCAGAATACCCATTCTTCTCAAGCACACATCAGACATTTTCTAGGGTAGACCATACGTTAGGCCACAAAAAAAAAGCCTTAGCAAATTCAAGAAGATTGAAATCATACCAGGTATCTTCTGTGATCACAGTGGTGTGAATCTAGAAATCAGTGAGGGAAACTGGAAAATTCACAGACACATGGAAATACTCTCCTGAACAACCAGTGGATCAAAGAAAAAACTAAGGAGGAAATAAAAAGAGTCTCTTAAGACAAGTGAATATGGAAACACAATGTACCAGAATTAATAGGATGCAGCAAAAGCAGCTCTTAGAGGGAAATTCATAGAAGTAAACACCAAATTAAGAAGCAACAAAAATCCCAAATAAACAACACCTTAAGGATCCTACACCTTAAGGAACTAGAAAAAGAACAACAAACTGAGCCCAAAGTTAGCAGAAGGGAAAAAGTAGTAAAGATTAGAGCAGAAGTAAATAGAGAACATAAAACAATAGAACATATTAATGAAACTAAGAGTTGGTTCTTTGAAAAGATAAACAAAATTGAGGGGCGCCTGGGTGGCTCAGTCGGTTAAGCGTCCGACTTCAGCTCAGGTCACGATCTCACAGTCCATGAGTTCGAGCCCCACGTCGGGCTCTGGGCTGATGGCCCAGAGCCTGGAGCCTGCTTCCGATTCTGTGTCTCCCTCTCTCTCTACCCCTCCCCCGTTCATGCTCTGTCTCTCTCTGTCTCAAAAATAAATAAAACGTTAAAAAAAAAAATACATTTAAAAAAAAAAAGATAAACAAAATTGAGAAAACCTTTGCTAGACTAACAAAGGTAGAATGAGAGCATCCAAATCAACAAAATTATAAATGGAAAGGAAAACATTACAACTGATACCACAGAAATACAAAGGATCCGAAGAGGCTACCATGAACAATTAAATGCCAACCAACTGGACAATCTAGAAGAAATAGAGTAATTCTTAGAAATATACAGCTTACCAAGACTGAATCAGGAAGAAATAGGAAGTCTGAATAGACCAATGACTAGTAAGGACGTTGAATTAATAATCAGAAGTCTCTCAATATAAAAAGCCCAGGACCAGATGGTTTCACTGGTGCATTTTACCGAACATTTAAAAAAGAATTAATACCAACCCTTCTCAAACTGTTCCAAAAAATCAAAGAGGAAGGACATTCCCCAAACTCATTTTACAAGGCCAACATTATCCTTAAACCAAAAGCAGAAAAGGACACTACTAGAAAAGAAAACTAGCCAATATCCCTAATTAATATAAATGTAAAAATTCTCAATACAATACTGCTAAACCAAATTCAGTGGCACATTAAAAGAATTATTTACCACGATTAAGTGGCATTTATCACAGTGATGCAAGGATGGTTCAACATATGCAAATTAATCAGTGTGATATGTTACATTAATAGAATAAAAGGAAATAGTCATATGATTCCAGTAGACACAGAAAAAGCATCTGACAAAATTCAGCATCCATTCATGATAAAGAATTTTAACAAAATAGGAGTAGAAGGAACATAACTCAATGTAATAAAGGCCACAAGACTACAGCTAACAATATACTAAATGGTAAAAGGTTGAAGTCTTTTTCTCTAAGATCAAAACAAGACAAGGGTGCCCATTCTCACTGCTCTTATTCAACAGAGTACTGGAAGTCCTAGTTAGATCAATAGCATCAAAAACAGTAAAATACTTAGGAATAAATTTAACCAAGGAGGTAAAAGGTCTCTACTCTGAAAACTACAAGACACTGATGAAAGAAGTTGAAGAAGACACAAATAAATAGAAAAGTGTTCTATGGATCAGAAGAATTAATATTGTTAAAGTGCCAATACTACCAAAACCATCTATGGATTCAGTGCAATCCTGTCAAGATTCTAATGGTGTTTTTTTACGGAAGTAGAAGAATTGGTAAGGAACCACAAAGGACCTGATTAGCCATGGAAATCATGAGAAAGACGAACAAAGCAGAAGACATCGCACTTCCTGATTTCAAGTTATACTGTAAAGCTGTAGTCATGGTTATAGTGTGGTACTGGCATAAAAACCAGTAGACCAATAGAATAAAATTGGGGGCCAGACACAAATCCAAGTGTATGTGGTTAACTGATACTTGACAAGGGAGCCAAGAACACTCAATGGAGAAAAGATGCTCTCTTCAGTAAATGTGCTGGGGTAACTGAATATTCACATGGAAAAGAATGAAACTAGACCTTTATCTTATATCACTTACAGAAATTAACGGAAAATGGGTGAAATACATAAATGTAATGCTTGAAACCATAAAAGTTCTAGAATAAAACCTAGGAACAAAGCTCCTTGATGTGGGTCTTGGTAATGATGTTTTGGATATGATGCCTAAAGCACAAGCAGCAAAAGAAAAAGTAAGTGGGACCACATCAAACTAAAAAGTTTCTGTACAGCAAAGGAAACCATCAGTAAAGTGAAAAGATAGTCTATAGAATGCAAAAAAAAAAAAAGTTTGCAATCAGTGTATCTGATACAATGTTAATATCCAAAATAAATAGAGAACTCCTCACTGAATGGCAAAATGATAAATAAATAAATCTAAAAAAAATTTAAAAAGTGGGTAACAGACCTGAATAGACTTTTCTCCAAAGAAGATAGTCAAAAGGCTGACAGTTACGTGAAAAGATGCTCAACATCACTAGTCATTAGGATATGCAAATTAAAACCACAGTGAACTATGCCTGTGGGACAACAAATGCTGGTATGGATGTGGAGAAAGGGCAGACTTTGTGCACTGTTGGTGGGGCTGTTAATAGGTACAACTGCTATGGAAAACAGTAAGGAGGATCCTCAGAAAATTAAGAATAGAACTACCATATGATCCGGCAATTCTACTTCTGCGTCCATCTCCAAAGGAAATGAAAATACTAACTCAAAAAGATAACCACACCCCCATGTCCACAGCAGAAGTATTTTCAGTAGCCAAGAGATGAGAACAACCTAAGTGTCCATTGATGGACAGATGGGTAAAAACATTATGGAATATTATTCAGACATAAACGACGGGGAAATCCTACCATTTGTGGCAACGTGCACAGACCTTGAAGGCATTTTTTTTGCTAAGTGAGACAAGTCTGAGAAAGACAAATACCATATGATCTTACTTATGTGTGGAATCCAAAAGGAAGAAAAAACAAAAACAGATGCATAGAACAAGAGGTCAAACTAGTGTTTATCAGAAGAGGGGAGTGGGGGACAGGGAGCGTTGGAGGAAGGGAGTCAAAAGGCACACACTTCCAGCTGTGAGATAAATACACAACAGCGATGAGAAGGCCGCCGTGGTGACTACAGCTAGCGCTGCCGTGTGATGTGCAGGACGGTTGTGAAGAGTAGGTCCTGAGAGCTCTCATCACAGGTAGAACTGTTTTCTTTTTTCCTTTCTTTTCCTTTTGTTGTATCTTTATGAGAGGATGGGTGTTAGCCGAGCCCACCGCAGTGACGTCACAATAGGTGTCAGACCATCCTGCCGTCTGCCTTCCTCTGTGGCGATGTGTGCCTTTCACTTCTCAGTTTCTCAATAAAGCTGGGGGGGAAGAAAAAAGGAAAAGCTATTCTGGTCTATAGTTGCTTCTCAGTTTTCAACTCAGAGATACGTCTATTTTTTTAGAAGTCACTGTTTTTCCCCATACGTGACGACGTGTATGTGTGTGTATAAGTGTAATGTACCCATTTTTTCATTTTGTGTAGCACAGATGTTTGAAATACCTTTTCTTTGAAAGGGAGCCGGGCTTTGGTTATCTTTTATTTAATTTATTTTTTTATTAAGTTTATTTTGAGAGAGCGAGCCCAAGTGGGGAAGGGCAAAGAGAGGGAGAGAGAGAATCCCAAGCAGACTCTGCACCGTCCGTGCAGTGTCCGATGCTGGGGCCCGATCCCGTGAATCGTGAGATCACGCCCTGAGCCAAAATCACGACTCGGACGCTTAACCGACTGGAGCCACCCAGGCACCCCATGGTTATCTTTTATTTTAAACCTCAGGGGTGTAATGATTGATCTTCCAAGTTTATCTTCATGTTTTAATTATATTGATATTAGAGCGTTTATCTTGCTTTTTAAAACACATTCGTCTCACCTCAAATACCAAGTTCATTTTATATGGTGTGCATTATCTATGATAATGTTATGTTTGTCATCATGTCGCAGGATTTGCGTTCTCTTACTGTTTATAACGTGTGAAAGCTCTTCTAAGGCTTAAATGTATTTCCTGAAATACTGTAGCAAGATAAAACTTTTTCTCCTGTTACTACAGGAGGAATTTTAGGAAGTTGTAAGCACATTTCCAGTTTGTTTTTGAGACACGGTAATCAACTAGAATTTATTCGTGCCTTTCTTTGAGAAGAGTTTACTTAATATATGTATATATGTATATATGTGTGTATATATAGGAAATTTATGTATGTTTAATTCTCCCTTAATTTTTTTTTTCGAAGATTGAGACCTTATAATTAGTCTAACTTTGTAACAGGAATTTATGTTTGTAAAATTATAGGTGAAAAAGCGTCTAAAAAATGAGGCCTATAATTTTACTGCCTTAATAGCTCACAGTAGGGAGCCCCCTCCCCCCACACACTTGCAAAGGACTCAGGATCATTTAGGGGTCTGTTTCTCAATACATGTGCCTGGACACCACCCCAGAGGTTGTCATTCCGTGCGTGTTGGGGAAATGACTAAGGCAAAGAGTTGTATAGACTGGATCGTTCCTTGCAGCACTGTGACAGTATACAGTTAGGGCAATAGAGATACTCACCAAAAGCGTGTGATACGCACTGGACACATTGACCCAGGGGAGTTCCTTGCAGAGGATGATGAGGATGTCGTAGGTACTGACCTGGAAAGGTGGCAAATATGGAGTTGAAGTATGACCAGAACAGGGTGTATGGCCGATCCCACTTGCGTTTGTATATAACAGACCCTTTTGTTAGAACACACGCTGTTAATTATTATCTCTGAGAGCGGGTTCTTTCACTTTTCTCTTAACGAGCTTCCTAATTACCGGAGGGGGGCCAGAGGACTTGCAGAGTGCGTAGGAGCGCATCAGCGAAGGGTTGGATACAGGACTCTGCTCATGGAGTCGCAGGCAGGTCGGGAAGGAATGATGGCAGACCAGGAGGCAGCACTGGGCCAGGGCTCAGGGCGAGGGCTCCTCGTCAGAGAAGCAGCCGTCACTAGGAGTGAGGGTGCCAGCTTCAGGGGACTCACTCTTGAAGGTAGGCTCAATGTCATGGAAAAGAAATGAGGCACTAAACATTGTGTGAAGTTGTTTACGGTGGAGGACATAGGTTCCAGAGTTCCCCACCCCAGGGTTGGGTGGGGAACCACGGGGGGCTGAGGGGTTCCCGCAGAGGTAGGTGGCTGGGGTGGGGCTTGTACGATCTTGGTTTGGATTTGTGTGTGTGCTTCTTTCCTTCAGTCCCTGGTTTTCTCGACACTGCGGGCGGGAGCATGAATTTCTTTGGTCATGATCCCTGTCCTCCTTGGCAGGTGACTGTCACGGGCTCGGGGCTATGTCTGTGACCATGGCACACGTCCTGGGCTTCCGCTGCAGCCAGTGGAGGGGGGGAAAGACACCGGGAGAGTGAGCCAGAGGGACTGGAGGGAGGGTGGGCGGCCGGGTGGAGCTGCCAGCGCCAGCGGGCGGAAGGCACGCCGAGCGGTGCTGATCCAGAACTCGGTAGCGAGCCACGGAAGGCCCGTGAGCACGTCGTGTTCTTCAGTAACAGGGTCTTTCTGTTGGGGACCGGAGAAGGTTGAGCAGAACCGCGATTTGATGGAGGCGTCGTCGCGGCATATGTCTCCGTGGGATTCGGTCTGTGGGACCTGGGGGAGGCGACTCCAGCTGTTTTGAGCGGGAGCCGAGTCCCCAGGACAAAGCCGGGGAGCGTGGAACAGCGTTGCAGCTTCCAGAGAGAGAGAGAGTGACTCTGAATGGCACTGATTCGGCTCTGCTGGTCCCAAACAACTCGTGAACTGGGACAAGTTTGGGCAGTTTTAGGTTTGTGCTGTGTCGATTAAACACAGGTCACAGGGAGGGTGCCGAGTTCTCTTTGAAAAACAGGTGGGCTTCTGGCGCAGGCATCAGGAGGTACAGGTTCCTTTCCTGAGTCTGATATGGGAGTGATGTGACTTGCTAAGCCTCTGAATCCTCCCCAGCTTTGCTTTTTCCTTCGCTGTCTGAGATTGGCGGCAGCGGGAATGAAGAAGGGGAAATAGGTCTCTGAGGCCGTGGGGACGTAGGGCCCCCAGGACGGCAAAGGACCGAACGAGACTGGGGAGGGAGTTCTCAAAAATTCTGAACTCCTGGCCCCATGTGACTGGGGGGATTGTCGTTCACGTGCAACAAGGAGAGTTGGGAGGGAGAAGTAGGTTTTAGGGCAGAGAACCGAGCTGTGGTCTGGAGTGTCCAGGAAAGCCACGGTGTCCTGAGAGGTGCCTGCCAAGAATCCTCACACGGGAGTTAGTGGCCCAGGATCCTGACCGGCAGCCGTGTGGCCCTGGGGCAGGAGGGGGCGCCTGGGCAGAGCGACGGTGAGGTCTCCCTCTTAACGTTTCAGGTGAATAGGAAGCGATCGAAAAGGCTCAATTGCGTACTTAGCTCAATGGCTTGATCAAGACCTAAGTTTCACAGTCAACCTAAGGGGGTTCTTTATTTATTGAAAGTCGGTAAAACCTGGAATACTTCAGTTACCAGTTTTCCTATTCACAGATAACCCTTTAATAGCATTTCTATAAAAATAGACTTTTTTTTAGAACAGAAGGTCACGTTAGAGTCATTTGTGTTTTGAGTTTATTGTCGTCCTTGGGGTACAGTCTTTATACCGAACAAATAAGGGATTCAGAGTCCTGGTTAACCTATAGTTTGGATACGGTTATTTTGATTCCATGCCAGCAAATGTAGGAATGCATTAAAAATTGGCTCTAGAACCAGAGGAAGGAACTGCAATGTACGTATATTCCTTGTGTTGGAAAATACCTGTCTTATGTTAACTTTATAAGTGTTTCCCAGTTTTTTAAAATAGCCAGTTTCTAACAGAATTAAAATAGCATTTAGCTGCAACACTGGAAATCTAGATCTTAACTCCTCCAAATTTTCATCTTTTGGGGAAAACAGATGCCTTTTGACATTTAACTTTTTTAGTAGCATTAACAGTGAATTATTCCTGATTTTCTTTTGGTTTGTAGGTCTTATCCAGCCCATTCCAAGAAACCAGTTTTTTCAAAGTTATTTTAATAACAATTTTGTAAACGAAGCAGACAGACCGTACAAGTGTTTTTACTGTCATCGTGCATATAAAAAGTCTTGCCACCTTAAACAGCACATCAGGTAAGGTGATGTCCACCCAGAAATGGGAGATGTAGCTTAACTGCAGTGATTCGGTGAGCGGGGAGCTTGTAGAAATAGTAAGGACAGTAGTGTTTGTTTTTGGGATTCGAAAATGTCACATTTGACCCCACAGTATTTATTGGTGACTGATATGTTTTTTTTTTATGTTTATTTATTTTTGAGAGAGAGTGTCAGCATGAGTGGGGGAGGGGCAGAGAGAGAGAGAGAGAGGGAGACACAGAATCCGAAGTAGGCTCCAGGCTCTGAGTTGTCAGTGCAGAGTCCGATGCGGGGCTCGAACTCACGAACCGTGAGATCATGATCTGAACTGAAGGCTGACCGACGCTTAACCAACTGAGCCACCCAGGTGCCCCCGGTGACTGATATGTTCATTCATTAGTGTTTTGACTAGACTGTTCTACCCAGAAATTGTCACCGCATTTTATTTGCACTATGATATGTCAGCATTTGCAATTTCTAGGACGTGTCAAACGAGTACTGGGTTTGTTGAGTTACAGTGAGGTACTGTAACGGTTTTCCAGATTCATTCATCAGAATTTAGATGAATGCTTGGTGCTAGCAACAGTGAAAAGAAAGCAGAGACTTGGTCGCGAGAGATGGTGAAATGTCATGAAAACGTTGAGAACTTCGAGGCGGACTTGCCATAGACCTTTGTCTCCGCCGTGCGCCGCTGTGTGGCTCAGGCAAGTCCCTCGAGCTCTGAATCTCCGGCGCTCTCGCTGGTAGAATGTCCAGAAGGGTGTCCCCACTGCCGAGCCTTCCGCCGCCATGGTGCTCAATGAAACGGTGGACACGTGTGCTCTAGTCTAACGTACGAAGCATTGTAACGTTGTAAGACGCTCATTCACTAACATTTTTATTCTTTTTAGATCACATACAGGTGAAAAGCCTTTTAAATGTTCTCAGTGTGGAAGAGGCTTTGTTTCTGCGGGAGTGCTCAAAGCACACGTCCGCACGCACACTGGAGTCAAGTCTTTCAAGTGTCTGATATGTAACGGGGCTTTCACTACTGGCGGTAGCCTACGGCGACACATGGGTATCCACAATGACCTTCGTCCCTATATGTGTCCCTATTGCCAGAAAACGTTTAAGACCTCGCTAAATTGCAAAAAGCACATGAAAACCCATAGGTAGGTGTAATTCTGATGGTCCTTTTTTAGTTATCTGTAATTCCCAGATGGGGGTGCAGAGTGTTTTTGAGAAATAATGGTCTTTGTTTCCTGTTTTATTACTTCTAGCTGAGGTGTATGGACTAGATAAACTTTTATGTCATCGTCTAAGAGCCACACGCTCAAAACATTCACTCTTTTGCTTTTAATGTAATATCGAAGTGGTGTCTGTTGGGCTAAATGCTTTGTAAATTCTCTCCAAACAGTCAGCAGTCGCCCAAGTGCGGGGTAGACCGTGCCTGGTACAATCAGGTGGTGAAGAGGGCAAAAAAGAAAGTGGTAGTCCCGCGCTCCGTGATTTCCCGGCACATCGTTAGTGTCTCCGAACGCTCATCGCTCTGTGTTGTTGAGTTGAAAAGAACGTGTGTTTTAGCGATCACACAAACCCGTGATTAAAGCTCACTGACGTTTGTATCTGATTCGAGGACTCTCTCATCTCCAGATGGAGGTGACCCAAGAAGCCCTCGCACTGGTGCATTTCTGGCTATGTCTGGAGCTCATTCACTGGGATTTCTGTGAAGGCACAGTATTCTGTGTTGTACTGGGAAGGCTGCACAAGGTCACCACATCCCGGGATACTGTGACAGGAAGAGTCGCTAGGTCTGCCGTAAGAGAACATTAAAGCTTCTGCTCCCGAGTATTTCCTCTTCGGGCGGTATTTTAACCCAGATATCTCTGCCTGATACCATCAACAAGGCCAAACCCCACGTGTTAGGATAAGCTACTTGGGAGAGGTAGTTGTTTGGTATCAGCCCTCTGGATGCCTCAGCACGTAGGACAAGGAAGAATGGTGTTTGATTTTGGCCCAGTTGTCACTTAGCTGCGAGGCTTCACTGCTCCTTGAGACCATCCGAGGGCACGTGATGGTGCTGGTGTCGACCAATCTATGTCCGGTTTATATTTTCCTCCTTTTAGGGAGTAAATGATGTGCTTTGTGTGCATTTGAACTGGGGGACTGGTGGCCATGGAGGTTCAGGGCTCTGTGCTCCCTGGCTGCTGTGCGGGCGTGCCTGGGAGCAGCGTGTGATAACAGGGTAGAGCTTGGGTTCCACCTGGCCTGGGGGCAGGCGGATAATACTTTTTCTCCGTCAAGAACTCAGGCCTTTTCAAGTCTGTGCACTTGCCACAGTAGCGTGGGGGTCCACGTCCGAGGCCTTGTTTATGGACTCGACGGCCAGTAGTAGAATTTCTGGGAAGTAGGTCAGCTGTTTTCAGCTGGGTCACCTCTCTTAGGTGGAGTGTCGAATCGGCCACTGCTTGTCACGGGTTATGCTGTGGGACACCTGCCACAGTTACTTGAGATGAATGTGTGACTTTGAGGTGACAGCCTGGAGACTGGTAGGTCTGTCCTGGGGCAGAGCTGGGTGTCCTCTTACAGCTTGGATGTGTCTGAACCCACCTGCAGGCAGCCCGTAGCTCTGGCGTTTCATCCCTTTGTTTGAAGTGGTGGGAATTCCTAAAATGCCATACACAGTTATATCAAAAATAAGTGTAAAAGGCAAAAGTACAGAAAGCAGCAAAGGTGCAGAAGTTACATACAAGATGCACTTCCGTCCTCTGGGGAGTGACGGCAGAGCCGTACGCGACTGTCACGGGCTCCCCACAGTCCCCAGCGTTGTAAAGCTGTGACCGTGCGTATTTCATACTTGTCCGTTTTATTACATTTTGTTTCCCCTTCTCAGTGAAAGTAGTTTAGAAGCGACTGGTTTTGATATTAGAAACTGAAGCAGGTAGAGTTTGTTTGGAGCCAAGAATGGAATTCCCAGGAGGCGGATTCACGCGATTCTGGAACCAGGCAGATGGTGGAGTGTATGTGGGTGTGACCCTGGCGTCTTAGAGGGGAGCAGACTGTTCTCGTGCTAGATGTTGTCCACCTGTTAGCCAGGTAATCGTTTCAGCTGGGATTTGACGTTCTTTGATCCACTCACTGGATGCCTTCTTCATTTCTATCTTTGAAAGCAAATCGTTGACCTTGGTGGAAACGTACCGGGTATACTTACAGTGCGTAAAAGCAGTACTAACGTGAATACAGGTTCTGCAGAAATACGGAGCAGCCACGTACATACCTCATAGTCTGTGCCGTGTCACGCATGGGTCCCTGGAAGATGTCTGCGTCCCCAGACTGTGGGGCCAGTAGGCCACGGCCCTCGGGCCCTCTTCTGTACTCCGCATTTGTTTATGATACTGAAATCTGTCCGTAAAGGTGCTGTCTTGTTTTGTTCGGTTCTTTTTCCGAATACTTGGACTCCTTGCAGAGTCGGCACTAGGACAGTTTTACTGTGAAACGTATGGTATCTTTTAAACTCTTTTTTAAGACGTTACCTATTCTGGTGCGTGTTCTGCTCTCTCCTCTTTGCTGCCTTCGTATCCCTATAATCTGTGAAAGCACTTAGAGTCCGGGGAACGTGACTTTTTTTCTCCGGAACTCTTACTAGTGTTTAATTTGAGCTGGATTGCCGCCACGGCTTCAAGATGAAGTCATTGTTTTAAATGTTGTTAGTAAGTGACCGACCGCGCAGCGGTCCTTCGCGCCAGCGGTTCTCGGCAGCCCCTGACCGCGCGGCCTCTTGTTGCTGTTCTGAAGGTACGAGCTCGCCCAGCAGCTCCAGCAGCACCAGCAGCATCAGCCAGCCGCCCCGCTGGACGACAGCACCGGGGACCAGCAGAGCGTGCACGCCCCGACGCACGTGCAGGTGGACATCGAGAGTGAGGAGCTGCGGCGGGCGGCCGCGGACACCGCCAACCCCGAGGCCATGCTAGACCTGGAGCCACAGCAGGTCGTGCGCACGGAGGACGCGGGGCTCGGCCAGCCGTTGACACACCAGCCTCTGGAAGCGGACGAAGGCAAATATTCCAGAAGTCCTAACGTTTACAGTCACCCGTACGGTTTTTGCAGCCGTTCACACTCCCTCCGGTCTGGGTTGGGGTCTCTGATCTCTGAGTTTTCGGATCCCAGTTTGTGCCGTGTGCGAGCCTGAGAGGGTCTGCTGGGATCCCGAATTCCAGAGATAGGACCCTTCACACACACTCCTCTTGTAGGCACTTTTAGCCCTTCGTGTGTCGAGAAGGGCCTGCGTGCTCAGGGAGTGTACATCTTTGTGACCTCTAGCATTGTGTCATGGCGCCCTGAGCATCTGACTCACGGAATGGTATGGCTCTGTGAATTGTCGCGCATCCGCAAGCGGGTAGGCCCCGGACCCAGCGGGTTGCTTTCTTCATCAGCAGGGTCTTGCTGCAAACAGATGTCAGCTTAGCTGTAGACAGTGAGCTCGGTGACGTGGTTGGTTCGTGTCTGGCACGGTTTCCTTGTCTTTCACGAGCCTAACGGACAGTTTGCTGGCCAGGTTACTGTTCCGTGTTACGGGGCTCCCAGACGTATTTTGTCTGTGAGCACGATTTTGTGCTTTTTATCCTCTGGGTTGCCTGGAACAATGCCCATCCAAAAATATATATTTTTTTTAAATGTAATTTTTTTAAGTTTATTTATTTATCTTGAGAGAGAGACAGCACAAGTAGGGGAGGGGCAGAGAGAGAGGGAGAGAGAGAATCCCAAGCAGACTCTGTGCTGCTTCTGCTTAGCCCAGCGTGGGGCTCGAACTCACGAACTGTGAGATCCTGACCTGAGCTGAAACGAAGAATCCGATGCTTAACCGACTGAGCCACCCAGGGCCCCTGAAAAGGTTTTAAATAGTCACTGAATGTAATTGCATTTGGGATATTTTCCCTGTAGAAGAACGTCTAAGTTTTAGGGTAAACTGTGAAGTGACATTCTGGAAGTACAAAGGTAATGCCTCAACTATAGTATCTATCTGTCGTGTATTTTGTGTTGTGTATATATTTATACAGGTATATGTACTTCCTACTGTCTTTCCAAAATGAGGCTCATTTTTGAGAACTCACTAAAGTATCCTTTTGGACGGATTGGTAGATCTGAAATGACTTTGGAGTTTACAACTTGCCCCTTGTGTTTACATGTCTACTTCAGATGGGTTCGTGGCCCCGCCGCCCGCCCTGCCAGGGCCCGTGGACCAGTTTGAGGAACGGGCTCCAGCACAGTCCTTCGAACCGGCTGGCTTGTCGCAGGGTCAGTGAGCTGCACCCGGGTCAGGTTGTCTTCACAGCAGCCTTCGGTGTTCGTTTTAAGGCCCTTCCGAAGTTTATGATTTCAAACCGATAACTTTCTGCGTGGATCGTGCGTGTGTGTGTGTGTGTGCGCGCGCATGCGCGCGCACTGCGTGTGGCCGCTCAGTCGTCTGGAAGGCGCCTTAGTGACCATTCTGCACGTGGTTTGTAGCCAAGCAGTGGTGACTGAGTAGAAGGGGACTCTGGGGTGGCTGTGTAGATGGGCTCGTGCGCTGGATGCAGCACCTGTTCTCAGAGCCTGCCGATGTCGGCTAATCCTCATTCTAGTTCAGAAGGTAGACATGTCCTTTTAAGCATCTTTATTTGTAAAACCGACTTTTTTCATTCTTTTTAACCTTCTTTGTGTGTGACCAGAGTATCTTTTGTAGGACTCGTGCTTTCTGATTTGTTTCAGGCTTCCCCGTGACGGACCCGTACGGTCAGCAGACCGCGTTCGCGCCCGTCCAGCAGCTGCAGGACTCGAGCACGCTGGAGTCTCAGGCCCTGTCCGCCAGCTTCCACCAGCAGAGCCTGCTCCCCGTGCCCGGCTCTGACGCCATGAATGTGGTGAGTGTGCGTGGCGTGCCCGGCGCCGGCGCCTTCAGGCTTCCCTGTAACCTCGTGGACGTCGCTCACTTAGGAGGTCAGGCTGACGTCTCATACCGACAGTGTCGCGTCGCCCGTGACGCTGAAACGTTCAGCACGAGCGTCTTCTCTTTGAAAACATTTAAACTTGGCTGAGAGATTTCAGTCCCGTGACGTGGGATTTTACAAAACTTCTTAGAACTCAGGGAAGTCAGTAACGTGTAATAACGTGAAGGATGTCATGTTGCGTTAGTGACAAGCTATGTGTTTTTATTTGTGGAATCTTACATCTCAGAATGGAAATACAAGGGATGCTGATGTCCTAAAAATAAATATTTGAATACATCATTTAAAAGTTTTACTCAGTCTGGGGCACCTGGGTGGCTCAGTCGGTTGAGCATCCAGCCTCGGCTCAGGTCACGATCTCACAGTTTGTGGGTTCGAGCCCCGCGTCGGGTTCTGTGCCGATAGCACGGAGCCTGGAGCTGCTTCGGATTCTGTATCTCACTCTCTCTCTGTCCCTTCCCCACTCACGCCCTGTCCCTCTCTCAAAAATAAATCAACATAACAAAAGTTAAAAAGAAAAGTTTTACTCAGTCTCATTGGAGACATTTAAGGTTTTGTTTTGGTTTTGATTTTTTCCACATTTGGAAATTTTTCAATAGTGAAGGAATGACCGGGCGATGAATGGTTCGCTTTCTGTGAAAGCCGCTGTTGAAAACAGCCGGAGCCACCGTGGGTAGCTTCTCCAGCTGCCTGGACCCTCCAGGCCTGGACCCTCCAGGGAAAATTCAGAGCACTTCTTCAAAGCTTAGAAGGCCTGTGGTCCAAATGCTGCATCCAGGTAGGACCTGGGGAGTGGATGACAAGCTGTCTCTCCCTGTGGTTCTGTGACAAGCGAGGCAGTGGGAGTTTATTCATTTTCAGTAACACGAGAGCAGATGAGTAATCTCTCGTTAAGAATTATAAAAAATATGGAAAGATCAACAATTTCATTCTTGGCTAGCCTTTGTATCAAAGCAAATTAATAGAAAATAAGTAAGTATTTACTAAAATTGATATGAATGATTATTTGGTTTTTTGAAAAACATTTTTAATTTTTTTTCAACGTTTTTTATTTATTTTTGGGACAGAGAGAGACAGAGCATGAACGGGGGAGGGGCAGAGAGAGAGGGAGACACAGAATCGGAAACAGGCTCCAGGCTCCGAGCCATCAGCCCAGAGCCCGACGCGGGGCTTGAACTCACGGACCGCGAGATCGTGACCTGGCTGAAGTCGGACGCTTAACCGACTGCGCCACCCAGGCGCCCCTGAAAAACATTTTTTAATGTTTACTTATTTTTGAGAAACAGAGCACGAGCAGGGGAGGGGCGGAGAGAGAGGGAGACACAGGATCTGGAGCAGGCTCTTGGCTGTCAGCACAGAGCCCGATGCGGGGCTCGAACTCGTGAACCGTGCATGGGATGTGTATGACCTGAGCCGAAGTCGGAGGCTTAATCGACTGAGCCGCCCAGGCGCCCCTGAATGATTTTTATTATTAATCTAGCCAGATGATTATATGGAGCTACTTAGCGTTACTCCTTTGAATCTGCGTTTATAAATCTTATCCTTAGTTGTTGGTTGTTTTGCATTTATGTATAGATACTCAGGTAGTCTGCTTTATGCTTGTGCTAAATTTTAGACAACTCGTTTGATCCAAGAGTCGTCCCAAGAAGAACTGGAACTGCAGACCCCACGCCCCGAATTCCTGGAGGCCGGGGAGGACCAGGGCCGGCGCTCCTACAGGTAGCTGTCTGCACGGGGGGCCGGCGGGCGCCGGTCCTGACCGCCGCTCACCCAGCGCACGCGTCACCCTTCCCAGGGCCTTGTGATTTAACTCGACGACTCTGAACAGGCTCTGTGCTCATCCCATTTTATTATAACTAAAGGATCGGAGACCAAAGAGATTAGCTTGCTAAGATTTCTACAGCTGGTTAGTGTCCGCCACCTGCCTGTGCGTTTCACCTGCTGTGCGGTGACTTCCTGTTACTGCCGAGAGCCACTGTTACCACGTTTTCAGAAAAACTTCAATTTGTTGGGTGTCTTTTTGTTCAGGGTTCTGTGTGTGCCGTATATGTAACAGCCAAGGAGCACCGTGACCGCGGAGACTGCGTTTACATTCGCCTGTTCCTCATGCTTCCGTTCCCTTAGCCATGTGCGCCAAGTGCCTACGGTGGCCGTGTGCTGTTCGGGACGTGTGCGGTGCCCTGCAGAGCGGGCAGGCCACAGCCCAGCTCCCACGGGATGGGAACGTTCACAGGGAACTAGATAGACGTACTCGTATACAATTAAATAGGAGTATTGTCTTTGTAGAGATAGTCTTGGCTTTATAATATTTTAGTAATTTTATTATTTGCTGAAAATACTTTTGAAAGTCTAAATTTAAATTTTTTCCACAGCCATTTAACAACAACAAAAAATACTTTATAGTTACTCTTAAAAAATGGTGAGCTATCTTATCTCAAGTCAGTGGTCTTAATTGAGGATTTTGAAAATGGCTAAGATTTGCCAGTGTCATTAAGCTGTAATGTGTAATGTCACTCTCCCGTTTCCATAGGTTTTGTTTTTCACACACAACCTCAAGTACCTTGAACTGGTGTTTTTATACAGGAGGTTTTTTACTTTTGGGAGCATATTATCCTGAGATCTTCACGAATTTGCAAATCCAACACAGTATTTGTGCAGTGGTTGCTAATTCGGGGATCTGAGATACACAGAGATGGGCCTCAGGACTTCTGAGACTCTCCTTCTGTTTTATTCATACTTTGATCTATTCAGCGGGTATTCACTTGCTCGTGTTTAAGTGGGATTTTGCATTGGTATTTTTAAGTGAGATTAATCTGATTGATGTTTTCTCATGATTCCTTTGTGACATGTGCTTGGTTTTCCAGGACTTGTGGCCTTGCATCATTTGTGCATTTATTCAGTGTTTATTAAGAACCCACTAGATTAGTGAGCAAGACAGAACAAAAGCTTCAGTCCTCAGGAGTTGACAATCTAGTGGGAAGAGATGATAGCAAGATGGATGGGCGAGGTGCACAGCAGATGGGGACAGAGACAGCAGGAAGGGGTGGTGGGTGCTGGGTGGCAGCCAGTGGGAGAGCAGGTGCTACTGTCCTGGGACTGGTTGTAGATGCCATATCCATTCAGAAGGTGGGGTCTTCACGGGACCTCCAACAGGCAGAGGTGTGGGAGGAGGGGAGGGGCTGAGGACGGCCTCTGGGACTCTGACCTCAGAGCTGGGAGGGTGAAATCACTGCCCCTAGAAATGGGCCACCCCTGGGGGAGCAGGTATGGCACAAAGACCAGGACTTGGTTTCATGTCATCAGGGCTGGTAGATGAGGGGTGGCGTCATCAGGGCTGGTGCTGGGGAACAGCAAACGGTTTGCCCTCAGTGTTGGCCTCTGTGACCCAGGCTGGCATTGGACACGTGAGGGGACAGCTGTGTGATTGCACAGCGGGCAGGGTAGTTCGTGAGGCGAGGGGAGGCAGAGAAGGGTCCTGTCTCCGCGTGGACGGAGGCTGGTCCTGGGGCGGGAGCGTGACTGGGCGGGGGTGACGTCCTGGCTTCAGACTGTTCTCTGAGGGCCGGTGTCTGTCCACACAACTGCCGATGTTGTTCCCGTGCTGGAAATTGGTCATGATCTGTAGGTGTGGGCGCCAGAGGCTTCCTCAGCAAATGTTGTGTGGTGTAGCGGTACTCAGTTCTGCAAATGGAGTATTTTCCTCGGCTGCCCTATATACAGAGCCAGTCCCGACTTCGTTGGCGGAATTAGCTTTCTCACATCAGCTGGTGAATGCTGTTTGCTTGCTTTTCTGGTCTTTTCAAAAAGCAAGCTTGCGTCAGAACGAACTTTGGAAACGCATCTACATTTGCCAGTCTTTAGATCGGTGTGGACACTAGGGGGCAGTAACTGCATCTGCAGAGGCCTGGTCCTAGGGAGCGTGGTTTGGAACTTGACCAATTTCCTACTGCAGGTGAAACTTGGAAAAGCTAGGGAAATATAATAGAAGAAGCTTTTCTAAATCTTTTTTTTTTTTTTAGTTTTTAATAATATGTGAATAAGAATTTAGAAGTTTATAATTATTTTATCCTTGAAGCAATTTTGGTATATTCTGTAACAACTTAGGGGAAAATAATACTGTACATTTACATAGTATTCAAAATAGATCTAGGAAAATGTGTTTTATGAAGTATTTTATAAACCAAAAGAGTATATGAACTGGCATTTCCAAGTGTCTGGACTCAGGAATGATTCTGACCCTGAAGCAGTGGAAGGTTTCACAGTGTCTCCTATGACTTAGTAAAGAAAATAGTACGTGATAAATTATCTTCCTGTTCTGTATAAAGGAGGAGTTTCTGACCAATCAAATGTTACGCCTGCTGGGGATTGGTACGGGATTTACCACCATTGAAATAATAAAATACGTGTAAGACCACAGATCCTCTGAGCAGAATTTGATCTTACCTAATAATTTCTGTAATGGCGACGCCTGATTGTTTCCTGATCACTGGTGAAGATTGTTTCTCTTCCAGTCTCAGGTGTCAGATCCGAGTGAGCTCTGAATGAACGCATTCTCTGCTTTTCACTCTGTGTTCACAGGTGTGAGTACTGCAACAAAGGCTTTAAGAAGTCCAGCCACCTGAAGCAGCACGTGCGGTCGCACACTGGGGAGAAGCCCTACAAGTGCAAGCTCTGTGGCCGTGGCTTCGTGTCCTCGGGCGTTCTCAAGTCTCACGAGAAGACCCACACAGGTCGCTGTCTGCCTCGCACTGGGGTTTTGTGGTTTTCAGTGTGTTCGTGGAGGGGCGCAGCCATCACCACCCCCTGATCCTAGAACATTGTTGTCATAGCCCAAAGAACCTCTGTGCCTGTTGTGGCCCCTCCCTGTTTTCCCTTGGTGCCCTCCCCACCCCAGTGTCCCAGGCAACCACACATCTGCTTCCGTGCGTTGGCCTGTTCTGGACATTGCATGCAGGGGGAAACATACAAGATAGGGCTCCTGGTACCGAGCATGTGTGGGGGCCGGTCCACATTGTAGCGGGTGTTAGCAGTGCGTTCCCTTTTGTAGGGATAACCTTCCCCTGTGTGGGTGGACCCTCTCATTATCACCAGTTGTTGGTCCTGTGAGTTGTCCTTAGGCTTCTAGGAATTAGCCTGCTGTGAACATGTGCATACTTTTATGTGGACCTATGTTTCCATTTCTCTGTTTACTGGTGAAATTGCCTGGTCATATGGTAACTCCGTGTAACCCTTCGAGTTGATCAGCCTGCTTTCCAAAGTGGCTGCACTGTTTTACTTTCTACCAGCAATGGATGAAGGTTCTGGTTTCACTCTCTTGTCAACACCAGGCCTATCGTGTGTCCCTTCTGTTATGACTGTCCTTGGGAGTGTGTGGTGGTGTCTGATCGTGGCTTTGATTTGCGTTTCTCTAGTGGCTAATGGTGTGGAGCATCTTTTCATGTGCGTGTTGAGAAATGGCTATCCTAATCCTATGTCATTTTTAAATTAGATAATTTGCAGACATTATTGCATTGTTTAAAGAGTTTTCAAAATATATTCTTTATCAGATCTATGATTTGCCGTTGAGTATATTTTAAATATATTTAATTCTGTATTTTTATTTTATATATCATATCTGTTTTACATCAGTATATTCTGTATAATGCTTTATCTGAAAATAAAAACATACAGACAAAACAAGGGAGCGGTTTGGCGGGCGCTGGGAAGACAGGCCGAGGGCAGGGCCCGTGAGGGCAGGCCTGGGGTCCTGCTAAGGAGTCCGCTGTCCCCGCAGCAGAGAGCAGCCTGTACGACTCCTGCAACGAGCAGCGGCTGATGGCCGCTGTGGTCAGTCAGGGGGGGCCTCTGTGCCCTCAGTCCGGAGAAGAGGGTCCTCCCATCGGGCCCGACTGGAAACTGAAGCTGTACAGAGGGGCTGTGGGCCGCTCCCCCGTCATTTGCTGTGGGAATGAGGAAAAAAGATGGATTTGAGAAAAGGGTACAGTCCACAGCATGTTGTCAGTTTCAGCGTAGCAGACGGAGGGGCGGAGAGGACTTGGCGTTGGTCTGGAGCCGCGCGCTCGGAGGCTGTGATCACACGAGAGAATTAGTAGGAAGATGTGCTGTCGTGGCCACGTCCTGGCACAAGACCAGGGCGAAGACGGTCTTGGGTTTTGTGGCTTGTCGAACGTATCTCTGTGTGCCCTCGAGTACTTAGGGCTGTAAGGTAACGAAATGCGGTTCTGTTGTCGCAGGAGTGAAGGCGTTCAGCTGCAGTGTTTGCAACGCTTCGTTCACGACCAACGGCAGCCTCACCAGGCACATGGCCACGCACATGGGCATGAAGCCCTACAAGTGTCCGTTCTGCGAGCAGGGCTTCCGCACCACAGTCCACTGCAAGAAGCACATGAAGAGGCACCAGGCGGCCCCCTCTGCCGCGCCAGCCCCGGGGGAGGCGGACGGAGGAGGTACTGCCCGCTGTGGGTGGAGGCCCGGGGAGCGGGTGCTGACGTGCCCAGAGATCGTGTACATGTCACCCCTTCCAGTGGTTTCTTTTCTGACGACCACGGCCTGAGTGCCCTGAAAACCAGGTTCGGAGAGGCGCAGAGAGGGAGACCCCCCGTCTCCGGTCACTGCACCCGGGGCGGCTGTGCACGTGGGTGGAGGTGTGGTTTCCCACCGGAGAGGGGTTCATGCTCCGCATCGTGGGCGTGTTTGGTACCCGGCACAGGTGTGCGTCGGGTCCGGGGGCTGCACGCACGTCCCTCGTTTTCTCTCACGCGCTCCCCACGGTGCACGCACCGCAGCGCCTCTGCCGATCCACGTGGCGCAACCCGCGGTTCCACGGGAGCAGGCTGACCCCCCCCGAGTGGGCGCAGTAGCTGTAGGGCCGCCATTCCGTGCCGGCCAGACCGAGTCTTTGTAGCACATCCCACGGCGGCATGTCCACACCGCGCAGTCGGCGCCGCATGTCGCCGGGTGGGCGTGACGGGGCGGGGGTGTGAGTCCCCGGGCTCCTCTCCCCGCTTGTGGCCCCCGTGTGCTCCGTGTTCAGCTGACCTCAAGGTCACGGTCGTCCCTGGTGGCTCTCCTGGGGAGCGAGTGCTGTGGCTCCGACCTCTGGTTTGGGGAAAACGTCTTTCAAACGTGCCTAACCCACCCAAGGCGATAAAAACCCCCAGCCTCCCCGCTGCAGGCCAGCTGCTCCGGCCTCTTCTGCAGGTAACTCAGAATGTTGGCCCCTCCTCCGTCACACAGCGCCAGCTTCCACCCTGCTCGCTCCTCGCAAGGCCTTTCTTTCCACTTCCGTCATGTAGGACCTCTCCCTGCGCTGACTTACAGAACGGGGGCATCCTCACACGGGTTCTGGAACCCTGTAGGGGGAGGGCGCCACCTTGCCAGCTGATGCTGACCACCTGGGGGCTCCCGTTGTGGCCTCGCCACCCCCCCCTGCGTACACAGCGTGCACCCGAGGGCCTGGCGTTCTCCTCGGTGGGGTCACTGAGAAACAGAGCTTCGCGGGAGCCTTCTTAGCCACAGAAGAAAAGCCACTTGTGCTGGTTTCTTTTACCCAAACCTAGAGCCACTCGGTGGGGTTTAACCTGCTCTCGGCGTTGGGATAGTGAGTCTGTGTGGCAGACCCCATCGGATCCTGTCTCTTCCATGCGTGGCGCTCCGTTTCGCTCGCCTTTCCCCGCCAGTGGCTTTGCCCTATGGATGGGGTTCCTGGTACTTTAAGTGTTCGAATAGTTTTCTTCGCATTTCGTGACCCGTGCTGGTGGGGCCACCAGCTCTACCCCACTGCCCCCAAATCTTTCCAAACTGTATTCTCTCCTTCACGGCCGACCTTTCCTCCCCCTCCCCTGGCCTCTCTCTTCCCTTCTCTCCTCCTTTCCCTCCCTTCCATCTTTGTCCCTTTATCCTGACGCAGCATCTAGTTAGTTTTTATCACTGATGGGGTGTTAGCCACTGTCCATTTGGCTAGTCAGTGTTTCTGTTGAGTCCTTATTCTTTTATTTTTTAGCCGTCTGTGCAGTTCTGACCTCCCTCCCAGCCAGCTCTTTTCCTTCTTGGGTTTTAATAGCACCTTCTTCCTGTTTACAATCCATGTAAATACATCCTCACGTCTCACTCAGAGAACGCTTATATGTATATGTTTGAATTTTTTTTTTTTAACTCTTTAATTAGGGCCTTTTGCTAATTTATCTCTGGTCTTCCGTCTTGGGCTCTGCTGATTTCTTTATGCGACGATATTTCAGGTTTTGCCCATGGTAGTGCGTGTCTGCTTAGGAATGCCGGTGGCCCGTGTGGACACCGTGGGTCAGAGCTGTCTGCCGGCTGGTCCTTGGGCTCTGCTCCCACGCGGTGACTGCTGTGCCCCTTCCTCCCGGGGACCCCGCTAGGCCTGCCCCTGGACTAATTGAGCTTCACCGAGTGACCCACTCTAATCCTACATAGGTGTTTGGTTTTAATACATTTGTTGTGTTAAAACCTAAGTTTTTATGATGATTTGGTCCTTCCTGTTTTGTGTAGATATGTGTGTGGAGGAAGAGGAAGAAAATCCCGAGAGAAACCCATCTCGAAAGGCTCGTCCTGAGGTCATCACCTTCACAGAGGAGGAGACGGCACAACTGGCCAAAATTCGGCCGCAGGAAAGTGCGACGGTGTCGGAGCAGGTCCTGGTGCAGTCGGCGGCCGAGAAGGACCGCGTCAGCGAGATGAAGGACAGACAGGCGGAGCTGGAGGCCGAGCCCAAATTCGCCAACTGCTGCTCCTACTGCCCCAAGAGCTTCAAGAAGCCCAGTGACCTCGTGAGGTGAGGTCACGGTGTTGCCCCGGGGGTTCGGGAGGGGCGTCCCCGGGAGCCTTCGATGCTGCCATCGCGGGGGGCCCTGTCGGAACCCGGTGCCTCACGAGGGGCTGAGGAGTCTCCTGAGTTACGGTTTGAAGCCTGCGTAAATTTCGAGGCTTCCCTTTGAGCTCATTCGGGAAGTTGGTGAGAAATGAGTTTGCTGCGTGGATTGTACTCGTTTCTGTAGAGCCGTGGGGTGCGGTGTCCCCCCTCATCTGCGGTTTCTGCTCGTTACCTGAAGTCAACCATGGCCCATAAGTGGGCGACCCTCCTCCTGAGCTGGGTCACGTGCCCATGTCTGTCACCTGCCGTCATCTCACGTGGACATGTCATGATTGCCCGTCATCACGGAAGGAAGGGCGGGGGATGTGGCACAATCCGGTATTTTAACTTCTATCACAGTGTGTTGTTGTGACTGTTCCCGTTCATCATCAGTTGTCATCAACCTCACTGGGCCTAATTTAGAAATCAGACCTCACGTTAAGTATCAGGTATAGGAATGAACAGTGTAATACGGTTTGGTACACACACGGGGTGTCTTGGACCATACCTCCCGCAGAGGGGGGGTGCTGCTCTAGTTTAAAAAAGAAAAGAAAAGGAAATGAGTTATTTCTTGAAGACAACATGGTGCTAAGCTTTGTACATTTGCAAACAGCATCAGGGACATCCTTATCCCCAGGGGTGCTGGTGTGTGTAGGGAGTGGGGGGCACAGGCTCAGGCCGGGGTGGGAGCAGGGGTGCTGGTGTGTGTAGGGAGTGGGGGGCGCAGGCTCAGGCCGGGGCGGGAGCGAGGGTGTCAGGAGGCCGCGTGCAGTTCACACCGGTCTGTCCAAGCGGTGACTGACGATGTGAGGTCAAGTCCAGCAGGGTGATGCAGACTTGGAAACGGGACACTGAGGGCTGGGGGCAAGGTCAGCCTGCGGGAAAGACGGGGAGGTAGAATGTTCTCCTGCAGTCTCTGCAGGGTCGCTCTGGATGGGTCAGGATTAGGAGCAAGCTGGTAGGTTGGGGGATACCGGGCCCCCTGACACAGGGAGGAGCAGTTCGGAGTTGGGAGGCGGGGGAAGGAGCAGGCTGCCCTCCAGCTCCTCCTGAGCCCTCAGCGCCCTCCATGTGGGTGGGGCTGGTGGCAGAGCGGCCACTGGGTCGGAAGTGCTCATCAGTGAGCCTGGGTGACCGCTGGACTGCCCTGTTCTTCCCACTGCAGCGAGGGTGGCGGCGAGGGGGGGTGAGTGGGGCGACGGCGCGTGCCGAGGAGGTGGCGGTGGTGTCCCTTCTGGGCACCCGGAGGTGTCAGGTGCAATTAAGTGGGGAGTGAGACAGCAGAGCGTTCGGGGGGAGAGGACCAGGTCCTGTGATGAAGCAAAACAAAAGAAAAGCACAGCCCGGGACACCATCAAGTGAGAAAAAGTCCTTTTTTCTCCAGAGACTCCCCAGAGACAACCGCTGTCGACTGGTTCTTACGTGTTTTTCCCAGAAATGTCCACGTGTCACCATTAAGTTCTACAGTTTTATTTTTGGTATAGTTTTCACATATTGAGTCGTAGACACCCTTCTTTGTTTGTACCTGCAAGCTTGTTACCTTCTTTTCAGTGGTGACGTGTTCTGTCGCGGGGGAATGCCAACTTTTATTCCATGGCACGCTTTCTGTCTCCAGTCACTACAGGAACCCTCGCGGGTGCACCTGCAGGGGGGTTGGGTCACTGCCGCCAGGTGGTGCCCAGACTGCCCCCCTGACTGAGTCCTCATCTGACTGACGGCAGAAATGATAGCTTAGCGTTTTAATTTCCTCTTTTTCAATTCTGGGTGTGGGTGAAACGCTTTCCTGTGGCTTTTGGCTGTATTTCTTCTCTAAGCTTCCTATGCATTGTCCGTTCTTCTACTGTGGTGTTTCTGGTCTTACTGCTGATTTATAACAGCTCTTCGGTTTAAGAAAAGTTAGCCCTGTGTTCGTCCATCTTGCAGATGTTTTTGTTTGCTTCTGAGTTTTGTTTCTGCTGTTTTTGTGTAGATGGAGATCAAAGGTTTTATTTGGCCGAGTTTATTCAGCCCATACTAACACATATTTTTTACCTACAGGTATAGTTACGAATTTAAAATCATGAGATTGCTTGTAAATGTGTATAAAATTAAAAATAAAAACACTTAATTGTAAATGCTTTCTGGTTAGGCACGTGCGAATCCACACTGGAGAAAAGCCATATAAATGTGATGAATGTGGGAAGAGCTTTACTGTTAAATCGACCCTAGACTGCCACGTGAAGACGCACACAGGTACGAGCGGGCGCCTGTGCTCCACATCAGTGCCTTATGATGGCGCTTTGTAGAGAATTTTAAATGTTCATTCATTTATTTTGAGAGAGACAGAATGAGCAGGGGAGGGACAGAGAGAGACAGAGACAGAGAATCCCAAGCAGGCTCGAACTAATGTCCTTTGAGATCACAACCTGAGCTGAAACCGAGAGTTGGCTGCTAACTGACTGAGCCCCCTAGGCACCACGATGGCATTTTGTATTTGTCCCCGTCTACCTTTCAAGATCATAGGAAGCTTAGAAGTCAGGAACCATGAAGAAATGGGTATAAAAGGAGTTTTGATTTCTGACTTGGGAGAAAGATCCAGAAAACACGGAGGAAAAGGAGCCCGGTCTCCGATGCCGAGCTGCCCGCTGTCAGTGTTCTTACTGCGCCTTGAATACCTTTGTTAAGAAAATTATTTCTTAGTCTCATTTAGGCCAGAGACCTTTGGTTTGTCGAGGTTTTCCAAGAACTGGGGATTTAGCCAAGCTGATTGTAGTTACCAGCTAATAATTCTTTTCAGGTGGGGGGAAATCTTGTAATGGAAAAACATTAATGTACGATTCCCAATGGCCATTTTTTTCTTCATCTCATTTGAGGAACTGAAGGTTAATGGTGCTCATTAAAATACAGCAAGGCTTTGCTGCTTGCCCTGCACAGGGTGCCCAGTGGTTAAGGGGCAGGCCTGCACACCCCGCGCAGATTTGACGTCTGTGCTCACTTCCGGGCCATTTCTCGGAGCCTCTGGCTGTCGTGGGAACTGTGGTGAACTCTCAGTAAATGGGAGAGCTGTTCATGTGATTCATAGGATTATGATCATGAAACTCATTCATGTTCTTAATTTTTGGTCCCCGGGCAGAATTGACCAAAAACGTACAAGGGAATTTCACATGTTTATGTAAAGTCCTATGATTCTTTTCTGATGGGTTAGTGTTTGGAATTTAATAGGTAGATACAGGAACTTAGCGTGCACCCCTGCTGTGGGCAGTGTTTCTGCTGGTTCATCGGGTGCTGTGTTTTTGTCCCTCTCGTGTGACGCTGTGAGCCGCCAGGACCAGAAGGGGCCTCTCACCCAGCCAGTGCCAGTGGTGTTCACGATGGCTCGCACGCCGGGATTCTGTGTTGGCCCCTGTGCCTGAGGCCCAGAAAGAAAAGTCTCTGTGAGAGATACCTTTCAGGCCTCCTCCTGCACTCCGGGCTCCCTGGGTGACCTCTGAGGGCCCTGAGCAGGGCTGGACAGCTGGCCTCCCTAGTCCTGTGGTGGGTCCCAGCGTGCCTGCCCGGTTAAATAGAAGTCAGTATTGTTTCTGGGAGAAATAGAGAGAAACAGAAAACTGGGATGCTTTTGTCCCCCCAGAGCCTCTCCGGGGCAAGGTAGGCGGGTGACCGGGCCCTCGGCCCCACCTCCCGGCCTTCGTCATGCCCTTGGCTCAGAGTCCCAGGAGCTGAGCACGTGATCCACACCTGTGGCCACTCCCCACCTGTGCAGGTGTCCCAGGGGCCCCCCTGCAGAAAGAAGATAGACGTGTGCTGACACGTACAGGTGCCCTTTGTAAACTGAGGGGCGAGTGACAGCGACACGGGGCTGAGCCGCTTAGTGACCCCACCCCGGGTCCCGTCGAGGCTCGGTGAGAGGTGGGGCAGACGCCCAAGTGCTGTGGGGTCGTGGACGCAGGCTGTGGCGGTGCTCACCGCGAGGTCTCTGCGCCAGCACCCGCAGAACAGGGTCCTCCTTGACGTACCTGGGCACCCCCCCCACCCCCCCCACCCCCCCCCCCCCGCCCCGTGCAGGCCGCTTGCGCGTGGGTGTGTCGCGTCGTGGGCCCCGCTGACCCTTGACCTTTCCGCAGGTCAGAAGCTCTTCAGCTGTCACGTGTGCAGCAACGCCTTTTCCACAAAGGGGAGCCTGAAGGTGCACATGCGCTTGCACACGGGAGCGAAGCCCTTCAAGTGTCCGCACTGTGAGCTGCGCTTCCGCACGTCCGGGCGGAGGAAGACACACATGCAGTTTCATTATAAACCCGACCCGAAGAAAGCCAGGAAGCCCGTGGCCCGAAGCCCGTCGGAGGCGCTGCAGCCCTTAAACCTGCTCAGCCCGTCAGCCGCCGACCCCAGCGTGTTCGTCATGAACAACTCTGTCCTGACGGGGCAGTTCGAGCAGAACGTGCTTCCGCAGGGGCTGGTGGGCCAGGCCATCCTCCCTGCCTCCGTGTCGGGTGAGCGCCGGGCCCGGGCGGCGCTGGTGTGCCGGGAGGGGGGGGCCCTCCGTCCACGACGTGCGCTTCTCTCCCTTGAGGTCTGCCCGTGTGAGGCAGGTGGGAAAACGTACATTTCACTCTTGAGACGAGTCACCCTCCCGTCCCGGTTCGTCCTGCCACAGCATCTGCTTCTGAACACTTCACGGTGCTCTGAGCTGCTTTTTCTGGGGTTACGTGCGCCTCTTGCTCTGCACCCACAGACGTGACAGTGACACACGTGACCGGTGACTCCCGTCCGACATGGTGTGTGCTGTCCTAGAGTTCTTTAAATAATCGCTCTCGGGTCACGTGGGTCACCCAGTGCTTGAAAAATAGGAACTTTCAGCCATTCGGGCTTGTCGTGCACTTACGAGTCACAGAGTGAGTGTCAGCAGCCTGTGGATGTGACCCGTGGGGCCATTAAAGATACAACACAGCCGTGAGTTGTTGTTTTAGACCTTGGGCCAGTCAGCGTAGTCTCTTTGAGCCTAGTTTGCTCGTGTGTTTAAAATGCGTAACATCATCTATTTCAGAGGATGCTTTGTGTTGGGTGAATTAGATCATGCGTGTGTCTGGTGGCAATATTAGTATGCGTTAACTACATCCGTCACGTTGATGTACGAATAAGACCGTGTACACAAAAATTCCCGTATGGAAATGAGGGGTTTTTGTTCTGTTTTGCTTTCTAAGAAGCCTTTCAGATATGCAGCCATTCCGGTTCTCTTCCTCTGCAGCTGGTGGTGACTGGACAGTGTCTTTGACGGACGGGAGCTTGACCAGCCTGGAGGGCATACAGTTACAGCTGGCTGCTAACTTAGTCGGGCCAAACGTCCAGATCTCTGGAATCGATGCCTCCAGCATTAACAACATCACGTTACAGGTACGCCGCTTCTGAGGTTTTCCGGGCTTTAATTGGTCAAAATCGCACGTGAGCGCGCTTCCCGTCACAGGTACCTTGTTCCACGATCACACGTGAGCGTGCACTGCCCGTCACAGGTACCTGTTTTGCCTTTCAGATTGACCCAAGTATTTTGCAGCAGACGCTACAGCAGGGCAACTTGCTCAGTCAGCAGCTGCCGGGGGAGCCCGGCCTGGCCTCCCAAAACAGCACCTTGCAGACACAGGACAGCACGGTCCCAGCCAGTGTCGTCATCCAGCCCATCTCGGGCCTGTCCTTACAGCCCACGGTGACGTCTGCCAGTCTGACCATCGGCCCGCTGCCTGAGCAGGACCCCGTGATGACCACCAGCAGCGGTGAGTGGCAGCGGGGGGGTCCAGCTCCTTGCTTGTGGTCACGCATTTGCATTTAGGGCTCCGTGGCTCCCCTTTCCTCTCCTTACCAAGCTCAGCGAACACGTGGAGTGTCCCCAGCACACGCGCACTTTTCCTCTGCTAAGTGATGTGCATTCAGTCTACGCACATCCCTTTCCGCCCGCACGTAATTCCCGCGGTCCTGTTGCCTTCCTGTTTCTAAGGCGTCTCGTCTTTCCGGATGGGGGAATTCTACACGTGGTTGATGTTTTCTTCTGAATCTTCTTTTAAAATAACAGTTTTATTAAACTATTAACATATACGATTAAAATAACATTAAAATAACATATATGAAAGAAAATTACTCTTCTTTTAAGCCCAGCTTTGTTTTGTTTTGTCACGACGACCAGGGACTCAAGACCTCTCTCAGGTGGTGACGTCGCAAGGCCTGGTATCCACCTCCAGCGGCCCCCACGAGATCACCCTGACCATTAACAACTCGAGTCTGAGCCAGGTGTTGGCGCAGGCTGCCGGGCCCGCTGCCGCGTCGTCCTCCGGGTCCCCGCAGGAGATCACCCTGACCATCTCTGGTTAGTCACTTAACGTCTTAAACGTCCTCCCCCCACAGTTGAAGTGTGTCTTAGTCGTATGTATGTGTGTTTTCGGCAACGCCGAATTTTGCACAGAGCCAGTGCTCCAGAAACGTTGGTAACACGTGTGGGAAATTCAGGCTTAGCGAAAGACCGTCACAGTGGAGACCTAACCAGAAGTTAAAAGTGAGAGTTCCTCACGTCCACTCTGAGACCACTGTTTGGCCATCTCGCTCTGGTTAGCAGACAGCAGGGAGCCGTGGCTTCACGTGCCGGTTTCCTGCTACGTGAAACTAGAGGACTGTGGTCGGCACAACCTGAGCGCGAGGACGCTCTGGGCGCCTCCTGACTTCCCAGGACTCTGCACAGACCGTGTGGAACAGCGTTAAATGTGGGGTAGAGCACTGGAGAGTGGAGAAACGGGAAGATGATGGCCTTTGGCAGTGGAGGTCGCTCGAAGTTGGCAAATTGATCCCGTGTGTCAGCCGAGAGCAGGCGTTCCGTGTCTCCGGGCTGTCACGTCCACCACCAGACTTCCCTCCGTCTGTGTCGTGTGTGGCCTCGGTCAGCCTGGAACACGTTTTACAGCGGTGCGCTGCCCACGTGACTCTTAGCTGTGAGCCCTTCGTGGTCATGAAGAGTCATTTTCAAATTTAGCAGCACTTTGTATGACCCTTACTATGTGCCAGGCGCTATTCTAGTGACTTTTACAAATATGAACTCATTTAATATTAATTCATTCAAGCCTCAAGGCAACCTTATGAGGCTGTTGTTACAAATGAGAAACATTTCGCTGGGAGGCGAACGCTGCCCCTGGAGAGAGGGTGTGATGGCGGAAGGGGAGCGTTTTCCCTTAAACACCGGGGAGGGTGGAGGGCGGACCAGGTAACGCACTCGCGCTTCAGGGAGATTCCTGCAGAGATTACTATTGCAAAAGGAAGAAAATTTACTTAGAAGAAAACTGAAGAAAGCTTGCTTTCTTAGGGAGCGTCTTTTCCTTTTAACGCGTGTGAGAAACTTGAGGAGCTATTCTTAGAGTTTTGATTTTGAGCGACGTGAGTGATTTTAGACGCTCTTAGGCAGTGGAAATTAACTTTCAGTTTTATAGAATTCAGTAACCTTCCTACTTTTGTTATATGCACCTGAATTTTAATGTTTTTTATGTTGAGAAACCTTTGTTGATCAAATTAACTTTTTGGTGTGCCCTCCGTGTATGAGGCATTGTGCGAATCCTGTACAAAAGACACATAATCCAAGATTCTGGCTTATACTTTAGAAAGTGTGTTATTTAGCTTATGGGTTGTGCTCCTGTTTCTCCTGTATTTTCCTATCATTGATCATGTAGATACTTTGCTTATTGGCATATTCAGAATAAGGAAGTGAATTTAATTGTTTAAAAGTTAGCTTAAAAGGTTTACCCTAGGAGAAATCTTTAAATCAGTTGATGAGAGGAGGTTTGCCCAAACTTTGGGCCGGAGGCTTCTAATTCTCAATTCTCATTGTTACGCATCATGAGAATCGTCAAGTCATAAGTCAGCGTTTCCTTATTCCTTTTCCGTTCGGAAAAGGCTGTAGGAAAACAGTTTGCGGTCTCTGTGGAGATTTTCAGTTATTTTTTCCATTAATGCGTATAATTATAAATGCTTGTCGGTGCTAGAAAGCAAAACTTTGATTAAGCTTTGTAGACTCTTAGCAATTCAGAAGTCAGTTGAGAAAAAAATATGGGGTACAAGGCAAGGATAGCCCCCGGGCTCCCCAACTTGTCTCGTGCCTCTACAATAAGGTCCTCTTCTCTGACGGTTTGGTCCAGTTTTCAGTGAAAAGTTATGTCAGACAGGGAATCAAGAAAGTGATAACCTTCATCCACAGATCCTTTGAAGACGGGTCTGCTCTTCTGATAGGAGTTTGCGTTTTTCCTTTTGCCCGTGCTCATGCCCACAGCACGCGGCTTCATTTCGTGTTCCTGTGTCTTTACCGAAGCGTGACGATGTCGATACTTACACAGCACGGTGGCAGTGCAGCACTCCTTTGTCTTTTGACACTTTCCCCCTCCGGTTTAGTCTTGCGTTTGCCTAACTTGGCAGCAGATGTTTTTAAAGTAACTCGTTCACGTCCAGTCTTTCCAAAGATTCCGTCAGCAGCCGTTCCCCTTCTCTGTTCGTCTGTTTTCCATGCAGTTTGCTTACGCTTATGTGACTCCTGTGGCTATCGAAGCTGGCATCCGCGGGCGGGTCTGGAGGCGAAGGCCAGCGCTTCCTGGGAGGCGGGTGGCACAGGTCCCTCCCCTCGCCCGCCCTAGTGCCGAGTGTCCCCGCCGCGCAAGCCCGCTCGGTGGCGACTGGGTACGGGGGCTCTAGGGTCACCTGCTTTTACAAACATACCTAGCCACACCTGCCAGTCTATCACATTTGGAAGTATTTTCAAGTCAGTTTAAGTTTTAGTCAACAAAGTGTGTAATTTTAAGTGCCTAAATACGGAGTTAAAATAGTACTCTTAGGAAGCACTTAAAAATACTTAACAGCTTAAAAAATGGGAACAAATACTGTCATTTAGGGAAAATGTATTGCTGGTCTTTGCAGTTTTTCTAGGAATATTATTAAAAGTGAAATAGCTTTAATTTTAATAAGATGTTATTATGTGCTCAGCACACGTGCCAGTATGTAAGTTAACATGTTATTTTCAGATACCACAGTATTAATTTCCATTTAGGTCGAGACCTCATTCAGCACAATTCTTACGGAAATAGCGACCTAAACGGAAGCATAAGATTGTCAGCACCTGCAGTCAATGATCGGTGTCCAGGTGCCACCCTAACCGGGGCAGTGATCAACTGCTCTCGTGGAGTGTACCACTGAGCTCTTCAGGTGTGCACGCGGCTGCTGGCTGAGCCACGGACACAATGTGCCACGGCGTGGCCACAGGGCTGTGCCCCCGGCCGGCGGGCGGGAGCAGGACCCCCGTGTCATCTGTGCTGTCACGTGTCACGTGATTCTATACTCCCTGGCCTTACCCGTGCGTGCGGGGTCAGCAGCCGAGCTGAAATTCTGCTTACCAGGGAGGGCAGGGGAACGGTCCTGTTCCGACACACGAGGCGCGATGGAGTCGCGCGAGTTAGCACGTGGAGGGCTCGGGCTCGTCACAGAACCGTGCCCTGTTCCCCGTGCGGGAACCCAGCCCGGTCCTCCGCGCCCTGCAGCCTAAGTCTCCTGTCACCCACCGCCGTTAGGAGAACGCAGTTTTAAAATAGCCTCTTGCTAAGCTTTTCAAGTGTAGAGTTCTATAAAAACTTAAATGAGCTCCAGTAACATAAATGACAGCTTCACAAGTAATGGTCAACGGTTTCCAATGACATGCCTGTCTGGTTTATCTCCTCTTGTAGAGATCTTGTTAATTTCTTAGCCTTCTTATTTTCCAACTCTCTATATCATTTTTTGAGAGGAAAAATTTAATTTTTACATATATTTGGAGGCGCAGCTAGGCTTTTTTTCTTTTTCATGCTTATTTGAGATGCTTTCTTATCCGGTAAGTCATTTCTTCACTAACAGACTGTATAATGTGTACTGTGTGATAAGAATTGTACTCAATCTGGGAATAGAATACTGAGCAAGGCAGACGTAGCGCCTTTGCACTTAGGATCCTAGGAACTAATAGGACACAGGCACTTACTGAGGAATCCGTAAATCATTGTAAACTTGTGGCGGTAACGATGTATAAAGGAAAATAGGTCATCGGTCCTGGGGGATTTGACCTGGTTGGGACAGGGCTTCTGTGAGAGTGGGGCTGGGAGTGTGGGGGCGTCTGTCCACCCTTGTCGTTTGCTGAAGCATGAAATGAGGCCTGAGTGGTTAAGAACTTTGTCTGAATCCCGTGTTGGCAGATCCGGAGTCTGGATTTCTGGCCCGTGATGTCCCCTCTGTATCTGACCCTTGTGTCTCGTGGGCCGGAGCGAGTGGCTGTCCGGCTCCGGTGCGGACTCTGTTCTGGAATGCTAGCCATGTGAGCTCTCTCAGCCCGCTCCCCTGGGGCCGTGAAATCTCGTGTCTCCCTGGAAGCTCTGCTTAACATCTTTTTGAATCCTGGGCAAATGGTTGGAAAGACCAGTGGTTTCAGGTGTTTCAGTTTACATGGAGTGGTTTTCTTGTGCTGCTCTGGGGATCCTGGGTGTTTGCTGGTGCAGCAGATAATTGAAAATGGGAGATGTTCCGATCAGGATGGAGAAGCGGATGGCCTGAGGGCCCTGTTTTGGCCACCAGTATACTTCATTACAACACTGTCGTCTGGTTAGACAGGAAGTGTTTTCCCTTGGGATCGCCCCCGCACAGAACCGTAGAGCCTTGCGTGCAGGGGAGGGTCCCTCGTGCAGTAGAGCCGATCACAGCCAGTTGTGCGTAAGGGTCTTGGGTGTTATGCACTAGCGTTTCTTTGAAAACAACAAACGAGCCCTTTTCCATGATTTAATTATTTTTCCCTTTGGACTTACTGTTTTAGAGCCAGCTGAGAATACTTTCTTTTTGATGTCACTTGAGCTTAATTTGGTGCCTTATTCAAATTTATTTTCCAAGGAATTTAGTGAAATAAAAGTTGAGCTCATAACGTGAACACGTTTGTTTAGTGATGTAATAGCAGGTGTCATAAACCCAGGATCGAGTTTATACGACCAGGTCAGTTGTATTATGTTCTCGTGTACCTTTGCCATCTTTGAACGATTCCAGATACAGGAAGAAATTCTTCCACACGCTGAACTACTCAGGCCTTGATAGCTGGCAGCTATTTTGAGAGGTTTGCGTATCCACTGGTACCGGTGATAATGCGGGAGCTGACCTGTCAGTACAGTACAGGGCGGGACATTGCTTCTTGAAAGGGCGGCGTTTTCCTGAGCGTCAAAGTCACTCCCAGACCAGGCTTCAGGCCACACCGTGCAAGAGTTGAGACCAAAATGACTTGGACACATGACTTAGACATGCCTCTTCTAAAACTATTCAGTGATTTTACAAAACTTCTGTTGCCAGCCAGTCCGTTAGACCAGAGCAGGCTGGCATGCCCGTGACTGTTCTCACTTGTAGTTCTTTCCATCTTGCTCACAAGATGGGCTGAGGCTCCCCAGCCCCCCGGGACGACGTGCATCCTAACTGAAGCGTTGAAAAGAAGTGTGTTACGTTCCAGGGGGCTATACGGGAATCAAAGTACTGCAGTCAGTGTTTCACATGCGAGACAGAAACACGAGCTTGTGCTCGGGTGTCTGACACGGGGCCGAAGGCCATTTCACTGGCTCCACGGGCGTCCGCGACAGCATCGGACACACGTGCTTGTATCAGAAAACGGTCAGATGTGACGCAAGTGCCCTTTCAGAGGCTTGAGATTTAGCACAAGTTTTTAAGGAATTGATCTCAAACGGGAATCATCTTTTTGTTCTTACCCTCGTCCACTGTTAAGATAATTTTGATGAATAAATTGGGTTATGCTTTCAGTGAAAAAAAGGAATTCTTTCCTTCCTTTGTAAGGTTATTTTAGCCTTGGTGTCTTCTAGATTTAAGTATAATCAATTACTTATTTCCCATTCCCCATTTGTTGGGTACATTTTATAATTAAGGAGGACATTCTCCCCACTTCCTCCTTGGAAACGAATGGCTGGACTGTGTGTTTCCCTGTTCCCGTGACCCCCCCCCCCCAACCTTTCTTGCCACATCTTTGTTTATCTCAAGAAAAAACTGATCTCACATCCTTTAAACTACTTATGAAACTTTCCCAAATCGTAATTAAGTTTTCTTAGAAGCTATGAAACCGTATCCCAACAAAGATTGAATACAGTGTTGGGTTTGAGGACCGTAAGAGATTTGGATTTGTTAATCCTTTAGACGTTCCTGTTTTTGGAGTTAGAATCATATGCCGAAGTAGGACCTAGCTGTCTGTGGTACAGCCCGAGCGTTTGTGCTTCAGAGCCGGTGAATGAAAACTGAAAGTAAGACTTCGCAGCCTTTGCTCCAGTATTCAGTCTCAGTTTCCATGTTGAGAGTATTTGAGTTAAAACTGTGGTTTCTGAGCTTTAAATAAATCTTTTCCCGTAATTTAGGACTATATATTGAACAAATGTGATTTAGTTACTTAATTTCATGCTGAAGAAAATTCCATTTTTTCCTACTCATATCACCTGTTTTTGGACCATTTTGAGGATTGAAATTGTACTTGAGCTGATATCCTCTTTGTGGGAAATGTCTTGAACGAAGCACGCACGTGAAGTGCACCCCACACTTGGAGAGAGACGTGAGCTCCAGGCGTTGTGTGAGGTTAGTGTCTCCACTGGCCCGTGTGTCAGGATTCGCTTCAGCGAAACGACACACAGGCTTCTGTTTTCTCGTTGCGTTTCTTGTGCTGCACAGCCCTGGACCCTCTCCCTACGTTAATAATCGTCAGAGAGAAAGACGCTACTGGTGGGAGGGGAGAAGAGGTCTCGTTCCTTTACTTCAGGAATTCCTTTATTTCGGGTGAGGTTTGACCAAGTCTTGGCCATCCGAGGAGCGGCTCTTGGCTTTGCTTCTCGTAGATCTAATCCTGGCGAGCCTGGTGCCGGCACGCCTCTCTCCGCCCGGCGCTTTGACAGCCCAGCCCCCGTCTTCTCCTTAGTGATTTTGACCGACATCAGTTCACCCGTCTGGTCACTGCCACGTTTTACAGGATCCTTCTTTTTAATCTTTGCCCACTCCTATTAAAATCATGCTGGTCTGCAAGAGTAAGGGTGCGTGGAGGTGAGGTTAGAACACGAGCTTGACTGTCGTGCTGGTAACTGGAGTGCTTAGAACATACACCCTCCACAAATCCACACTCCTCCGGTCCTAGCGTGTCTTAGCAGTCCGCTCTGCGCAGATGCCCGGCAAGGTGGGAGGGGTCCGGCGAGGTTGTCTTTGGAGCCCCGGTGGCTGTGCAGAGCAGAGACTCCTAGCCTCCTAATGGTTATACTGCTTTTGAAGGTTCCAGGTCTGTGCAGCACAGTGTGGGACTCCAAGAGTGTGGATCTATGGAGGCATTGTATTTGGAGGACTCCAGTTACAAGTAAGTAACCTAGCTTCCCTGTTGGCCCCCGATCAGAGCAGAGGCTCTGGACCGATGTGACCCAAGTCACTGCCAAGGATCCTCAGGAGTCTCTTTTTGTTTTGTTTTCACACCTAATGAGGAAATAGTGTTTTCAACTCTGCTTCAGTTACCATCTTGGTGTATCTGTAGCACCGAGCCCAGCGGCTGACACCGTGGATGATAAGTCATGTTTGTTAGATGAATGGAAGCCTAGATCGTGAGGTTTGTGCGTGCGTGCGTGTGTGTGTGTGTGTGTGTGTACACGCATGTGCATGTGTGCTATGCTTACCAGTGAAACCTCACAAGCGTGTTTTTGTCGGTGCGGACCGCAGGCCCTTGACACCCCGTGCTCAGCCCTCTCATTTGCCAGTCGGGTGCATGAGTTTCTGTTTCGTAGAAGAAAAGGCCCTCCTTTGCCTGATTCTGTCCCAGATACCTTCCTTTCTCTTCTCATTGGCTACAGGGGGAAAGTGTCAAAAAGTCTTGTTGTCTTTTCCAAAGAAGAGTAAGATATCACGAAGGATAAATTAATGTTTTTAGGGCGCATGAGGTTCATTTCAGATGAAGCAGACCTAAAGGAAGTGGAGGGGAGGCCTCAGCAGAGATGGTCACGTGAGCTTTGGAGCCGATCGGTGCTCAGGGGGTCACATTCGGTGCCTTCAGGCTGCTCTCTGGTCCTCGACGGGGACGGTGTCCTGGAAATTCTTGGCAGTTTCCTTCTGCCTTAGCGGTAGTGACTAGGACTGTAGGGTCATATTTTTACTCTTCTCGTCCTGTTTTGTGTTTTCTCTAGGTTATACTTAAGCAGAGTGTATTTATGTATATAAAGATATTTAGGAACTATAGAAGCCTTGCCATGAAATGGGAACAAAAGATTCTCTGATTATCTTGATGCAATTTCAGAAGCGGGGGCGATGTAGACGCTGACGATGACAGACACAGTTCCTCTATGAAAGCCGCTCTTCCTGTCCCAGCAGAACCGGGCTTATCTAGCTCCGCCACTGATGTGTTCATTCTTCTCTTTTGCAGAACTTAATGCTACAACTGGAAGCCTGCCTTCGACGACACCCATGTCTCCGTCGGCCATATCTACTCAGAACCTGGTCATGTCTTCATCAGGGGCGGGGGGAGATGCCAGCGTCACGCTGACTCTGGCCGATACTCAGGGCTTGCTCTCCGGAGGACTGGACACGGTCACACTCAACATTGCTTCTCAGGTAGAGCACAGCCTTTCCTTCACGGAGACTACCCTTTAGTTTATTCTTTCCTAAGTGTGTATTCTGATCGTCTGTTTCAAAATTGTTTTTTTTTTTCCTGATGAAAATACAAGTAGTATGTTCAGTGCACAAAGGAGAGAACAAGAACATTCCGATAATACAGAAAACTGTTTTCAAAAAATCCTCCTCCCCAGGGGCGCCTGGGAGGCTCGGTCGGATGGGCGTCTGATTCTTGATTTCTGCTCGGGTCACGATCCAGGGTCATAGAGTCAAGCCCCAAGTCGGGCTGTGTGCTTTGGGTGGAGCCCGCTTGCCATTCTCTCCCTCTCCCTCTGCCCCTCCTCTGCTCGCAGGTGCTCACGCTGTCTCTCTCTGTGTCTCTCTCTTCCCCCGTCTCAAACAAGAAAAAAAAAAATCCACTGCTCAAACGGAACTAGGATTGCTGTGTTAGTATATATATCCTTGTAAACCTTCACGCGTTAGCGTTTCTACAGAAATGAGTTCGTGTGTACGTGGCGTGGTGGGAACCTCTCGCCCGCTACTGCTCGGTGAGTATCTTCCCCGTCAGTGATTTCAGGAATACGCAGTTTTCGAGTGGCTCCACAGCATGTAGCTCTAGGAGTT